>NW_028142080.1:140000-222073 GCF_055691185.1 Crinia signifera | reverse complement strand
GGGGGCGTGGATCGTCCCCCCTTGCGGGCTCGCTGCGCTTGCCACGGTGGTAAGGGAGCGAATATATACACACATATACGTATACACACACACAGATGGCGCCATCAATTTTATTTTAAACAAACAAAATAACAGAAGGGGGGACATTATGGTGTTACCGTGTACCTATAACATATTTAAAAAGTATGCCTTAACCCAGTGGTGTCAAAGTCACGGCCCTACAGCTGTTGTGGAAGTACACATCCCTACATGCCCTGCCACAGATTTTATATAATGGATCGCTAAAATCTGTGGTAGGGCATGCTGGGAAGTGTAGTTTCACAACAGCTGGAGGGCCATGAGTTTGACACCACTGCTAAACCCCTTAATGCCCATTACATGTAATCACAACCCACCACCTAGCATCATGCCACACCTCTTCCCTTAGCCCAAAGCAGATTAATCTTGCACCTCCTCTCCCCTCCCTCGCTCCCCCCCCCCCAAGACATACTCTTCGCCAGTCGTGACCGAAGAGTGCACTCACATAGAATCGGTCGCAGGTGGGGGTACTGCAGCATCTGTCGGATAGGGCACCTCTCTCCTCCTCAGCGTCGTTCCCAGCAGCGTTGGGCTGTGTTCTCTGCCGCAGCGCCCTGGGGGCGGAGTTGGGGCAGCTGTCTCCCCGCCTGTATCCTTCCCGTCTATGTTGGGCGGTGTCCTGAGCAACGTCCTGGGGGTCCTCAGTGGCAGCAAGGTTTTAGTAGCATCCTGAAGGGGAGGGAAGAGGAGGAAAACATCCATATTTAAAAAAAAAAAAATGCTGGTCTACAACAGTATGTAAAAATAGCGGCATAGTGAGTTTAGGAGAATCCTGTTCAAAAACTTGCAAAGAGATGGTGCCAGTGTGCACGCTCAGAGAGCAGATAAAGGGCGGGAAGGGGATTAAAAATAGGTCCTGGCATTTAAAGTACACAGGCCCACCTTGGTGTCAATAGTGTCAACACATTTGTGCGCGAGCGCTCAGGAAAAGAGGGTGTGGACACTCAAAATTGGCCTTGTGTAGTGTTCCACACCATATACCACTTCTACACATTCTGCAACAAAATAATAGACCCCATTATACTTGCCCCTTACACATTATGCCAAACGTATTGAGCCAAAATTCACATAATGCCACGCGGATTGAGCCAAAATTCACATAATGCCACGCGGATTATTCTTTATTCCCAGCGGTGGCAGGCGGCATTTCAAGGAAAAAAAACCTAACCCCATTGCACCTACCCCACACTGTCCCCCATCGCACCAGCCCCACACTGTAGTATCCCATCACACCAGCCCCACACTGTAGTCTCCCATCACACCAGCCCCACACTGTAGTCTCCCATCACACCAGCCCCACACTGTAGTCTCCCCATTGCCTCCTCACCCCCTCTCCTCTGCTCCCCCTTCTCCTCTCCTTCACTTTCCCTCCTCTGCTCCTGCTCTTCCTTCTTCTCTCCTCCTCCTCCTTTCCTCAGCTCCCCCACCACCTTCTCATCTACTCTCCATCCTCCGATCCCCCTCCTCTCCTCTGCTTCCCCTCCTCCTCCGCTTCCTCTATTCTGCTCCCTCTCCTCTTCCGCTCCTTTGCCCCCTCTCCTCTTCCACTCCTCTGCTCCTTCTTCCCTTATCCCCCTCCTCTCCCCTGTTCTCTCTTTCCCCTCTATCTCTCTCCTCCTCACCAATTTCCCCACAACTCACTCTCTCTCTCCCTCTTCCCCTCTCTCTCTCTCCCTCTCTCCCCCCTCTCTCTCCCCCTCTCTCTCTCCCCCCTCTCTCTCCCCCTCCCCCCCTCTCTCCCCCCCCTCTCTCTCCCCCTCCCCCCTCTCTCTCTTTCTCCCCCCTCTCTTCTCTTCCTGCACCCCAGCACGAGGTCACCGGCAGTCTGAAAGAGAGATAGAGAAGTGTGGGGAAATTGGTGAGCAGGAGAGAGATAGAGGGGAAAGAGAGAGCAGGGGAGAGGAAGATAGGGGTTGTGGAGGAGGGGGAAGTGGAGGAGAGGAGGGGGATCAGAGAAGAAGGAGCTGAGGAGGAGTGGAGGTGAGGAGGAGGGGGGGCAGAGGAGGATGGGGAGCAGAGTAGAGGAAGAGTTAGAAGGGAGAGCAGAAGAGCAGTGGAGGGGGAGAGAGGGTGCGGAGGAGGGAAGCATAGGAAAGGAGGAGGGAAGCAGAGGAGGGGAATCGGAAGAGAAGGAGGTGGTAAGGGAGCGAGGATTCAGTATGAAATCCCGACGCCGGAATCCCGGCGTTCAAAATCCCGACAAGGGGGGGACGTGGATCGTCCCCCCTTGCGGGCTCGCTGCGCTTGCCACGGTGGTAAGGGATCGAATATATACACACATATACGTATACACACACACAGATGGCGCCATCAATTTTATTTTAAACAAACAAAATAACAGAAGGGGGGACATTATGATGTTACCGTGTACCTATAACATATTTAAAAAGTATCCCTTAACCCAGTGGTGTCAAAGTCACGGCCCTACAGCTGTTGTGGAAGTACACATCCCTACATGCCCTGCCACAGATTTTATATAATGGATCGCTAAAATCTGTGGTAGGGCATGCTGGGAAGTGTAGTTCCACAACAGCTGGAGGGCCATGAGTTTGACACCACTGCTAAACCCCTTAATGCCCATTACATGTAATCACAACCCACCACCTAGCATCATGCCACACCTCTTCCCTTAGCCCAAAGCAGATTAATCTTGCACCTCCTCTCCCCTCCCTCGCTCCCCCCCCAAGACATACTCTTCGCCAGTCGTGACCGAAGAGTGCACTCACATAGAATCGGTCGCAGGTGGGGGTACTGCAGCATCTGTCGGATAGGGCACCTCTCTCCTCCTCAGCGCCGTTCCTAGCAGCGTTGGGCTGTGTTCTCTGCCGCAGCGCCCTGGGGGCGGAGTTGGGGCAGCTGTCTCCCCGCCTGTATCCTTCCCGTCTATGTTGGGCGGTGTCCTGAGCAACGTCCTGGGGGTCCTCAGTGGCAGCAAGGTTTTTTTTTTTTTTAAATTCAGTAGTTTTTTATTGAGTTTTTGAGTACCAAAAAAAAACATTAAACACACCCCTCCAAGTATTACATAGCTGTTGCTTATAACAAGTAAAAACACGTAGTTAGGCATAAACATCTTGGTGGCAATTATAAGAGGATATTAGAAACAGGATGTCTTATTCAAACACATTTCTTTGGAGTAATACAGGATATGTAGATACCCGAGGGCGCCTACTCGGGTACCGTTTGTAAGAACATAGCGGAGCAAGCAAAGAAATGTTCACATTTAAACATTGACATGAAAGGAGCAAAATCACCATGTACTAATATGATTTACAGTCAAATTAATGCCAGTAGCAACTTCAATAGCTAAATATTACTGTCTAGTATTATTCTAACAAGTCAAAAATAAACCTCCCCCCTTCAAATGACCAAATCAAACCTCCCATGAAACCCCCCACCCTGTACTACCTAGCCCCAACTGAGGTGTACCTGGATCCCTAAACTGTTCCCCCCCAACTACTAACTACCCACCTTATACTAACTATCTATTCCCGACCCCTTACCTATGCCCACCCATTGGTAATTAGCACCCCCCCCCCAAATAATATCAGGATATGAATAACAGGATCTGCTGAGGGCTATGCATATATTTAGTGCCCCAAACCCAGCCTTAATAGACTAGCCATTCCCCTGAGTGCATCAATATATTGCATTTAGCATGAAGAACATTTGATGCCATAAGAAGTAGTGCTACAAATGAAAAGTTGTGTACTGTACCCAAACAATGTAATACCAATCACGCTCTGAGAAAACATAAGGATTGTCAATACTATATGTGGTATACAGAATCACAGCAGTAAAATTTTCAATATTAGCAGGATAAAGGTACAACATTGAATTGTAGTTCACATAGGAGATCAACAAAATATCAGCAAAGTATGGGAAGACCGCGTGTGTACTGATGTTGTACGAGAGCTTAGTCTGGCCAGTCCACGGAGCCATAATAAACTAAAAAGGTGATAAGAACCTCGTTTTCAGCATCTCGCAAGGAAAGCATATAACATCCAGGGTCACTATCCTTAATGTGTGGCAGTCCCGAGCAAAGATCAGCAAACAGGAAATAGCAGGACATGGTTTTAAAGGAGCTACCATTAGCTAGAGTAGAGTCCTGTGTGTACAAGTCCCGGACAAATAAAGAAACATGAGCCATAGGGTTTTCAGCGTCACAGGATGCATGTATAGCGGCCGCAGGCACATCAGTACGGGCAGCCTTCGTAGAGGAGTCGGACATAATAACACACTGTGTATCAGATGGATTAGATTAAACATCCCATCACCTTACATGTCCTTCTCCAGCGTGTGTCACTTAAACATATAAACATTTCCTTAATATAATACCTGAAATAATGACTCGGAGACTTAGGTTTGGCAGAACTTGTTAACTGATTTATTTTTGTAGAATTTTTGATTATTTATTTTTATTATTTTATTAATTTATTAATTAATGGTGGCCAAGAAAGAACGGCTACTAACTAAACTCCACCCAACTACCCACGTAACAGGCCTAACTCATAACAAGCGGTATCCAACTCAACCTCGCCCCCTTTACTACCCACCCCTCCGGGTGAGGTTGCTGACCCCGACACGGGTGTTACAGCAACATGCCTAAATGAATGAGAGGTGAGTGCACCGAAAACAAGCCATGTACGTAAACTCAATAACTGATATCTAACTAATTTATTGAAAAACTGTCGTTCTTTCCCGCCTATCAGCTAACGCGCTTAAACAACCACTATCCCCACCCAAACCCAAAAAAGGGGAGGGCGGGCGGGAAATTCTGCAGGAAGAAGAGAAGCCTCCTCCCCTTCCTGCCCCTATGATCCTTCTTCCTCTGACCAAACCTCCCTTTTCCATAGGGTCCCCGAGTCACCTGCTCTCTGACACGCAGCTGAGGGATGTTTAACCCTCTACATGCCTATGCAGGCACTCCGTTATTCTAAACATCCCATCACCTTACATATCCTTCTCCAGCGTGTGTCACTTAAACATATAAACATTTCCTTAATATAATACCTGAAATAATGACTCGGAGACTTAGGTTTGGCAGAACTTGTTAACTGATTTATTTTTGTAGAATTTTTGATTATTTATTTTTATTATTTTATTAATTTATTAATTAATGGTGGCCAAGAAAGAACGGCTACTAACTAAACTCCACCCAACTACCCACGTAACAGGCCTAACTCATAACAAGCGGTATCCAACTCAACCTCGCCCCCTTTACTACCCACCCCTCCGGGTGAGGTTGCTGACCCCGACACGGGTGTTACAGCAACATGCCTAAATGAATGAGAGGTGAGTGCACCGAAAACAAGCCATGTACGTAAACTCAATAACTGATATCTAACTAATTTATTGAAAAACTGTCGTTCTTTCCCGCCTATCAGCTAACGCGCTTAAACAACCACTATCCCCCACCCAAACCCAAAAAAGGGGAGGGCGGGCGGGAAATTCTGCAGGAAGAAGAGGAAGCCTCCTCCCCTTCCTGCCCCTATGATCCTTCTTCCTCTGACCAAACCTCCCTTTCCCATAGGGTCCCCGAGTCACCTGCTCTCTGACACGCAGCTGAGGGATGTTTAACCCTCTACATGCCTATGCAGGCACTCCGTTATTCTAAACATCCCATCACCTTACATGTCCTTCTCCAGCGTGTGTCACTTAAACATATAAACATTTCCTTAATATAATACCTGAAATAATGACTCGGAGACTTAGGTTTGGCAGAACTTGTTAACTGATTTATTTTTGTAGAATTTTTGATTATTTATTTTTATTATTTTATTAATTTATTAATTAATGGTGGCCAAGAAAGAACGGCTACTAACTAAACTCCACCCAACTACCCACGTAACAGGCCTAACTCATAACAAGCGGTATCCAACTCAACCTCGCCCCCTTTACTACCCACCCCTCCGGGTGAGGTTGCTGAACCCGACACGGGTGTTACAGCAACATGCCTAAATGAATGAGAGGTGAGTGCACCGAAAACAAGCCGAGTACGTAAACTCAATAACTGATATCTAACTAATTTATTGAAAAACTGCCGTTCTTTCCCGCCAGAGCGGGGTACCAAAGGAACCCCGCACCGCCACCATCTAGACTATTGACTCAATACCTATCAACAGATCCTCCAAGAACATAAAGAGTCCCTCATCAACCAGATGAACCCCATCAGGCCGGAAAAGGTGTTTATGTCCAAACCTGATCCTATCATGAGCAACCACTGCCCCTCCGGAAGCTAACACCCATCTAGCTATTGCCGCATTAAGCTTCTTCCTGGATTCATCAATTGCCTTAGGATTATTAACCCCCCTCCAACATTGCCGGGGAACGATAAATGACCACACGATGGTGCATGTGGGCCAGGCCGATCTAATGGCCGCCAGATCCTCTAAAATCCAGTTGCGCAGCTCTAACTGAGGTATTTTCCCTAGATCATTGCCTCCCAAGTGAAGCACTAGTACTGATGGTAAACCGTACTTGCGTGCGTAATGCCACAGTGAATTCCTAAGGGCCCTCCAGGACATACCCCGTACCCCTAACCACCTAATTAATCCGATGGCGGCAGAGGGGGGACCCTTACCTGTGCTAGCTAGCCTAACAGCCCAGTAGACGAATGAGTGGAAAAAGTGTTACTGAGGACAAGGGAAAAGCAAAACTGTTAAATGAGTTCTTCTCATCAGTATTTACTAAGGGAGAGCAGACTGTGGAACGAACATTTACCACAAACGGGACAAATAAGCCAGATCTCATTGTGGATTTCACGCCGAAGGAAATAATACTGAGGCTAAGCAAACTCAAAACAAATAAGTCACCAGGGCCAGATGGGATTCATCCGAGGGTATTAATGGAATTAAGGGATAAACTAGCTACCCCCCTACATTATATCTTTAGCAAGTCACTATCGTCAGGTATAGTACCAAAAGATTGGAGAATAGCAGAGGTAGTGCCAATATTCAAAAAAGGAAAAAAGGAAGATCCCGCTAATTACAGACCCGTTAGTTTAACATCAATTGTGGGTAAACTATTTGAAGGATTTTTAAGGGATGGTATCCAGGAATATTTAGATCATCACCGTCTACTCAGTACTAACCAACATGGGTTCGTGAAAAATCGTTCATGCCAAACTAATCTACTAGGGTTCTATGAAGAGGTTAGCAAAAACCTCGATAATGGAAATGCTGTAGATGTGATTTTCCTAGATTTCGCTAAAGCATTTGATACTGTCCCACACAAGAGATTGATTAATAAAATGGAGAACCTAGGATTGGGTGAAAATATCTGCAGATGGGTAGGGAATTGGCTATGTAATAGAGAACAAAGAGTGGTTGTGAATGGTGCCGTATCAGATATGATACCGGTACTAAGTGGAGTGCCCCAGGGCTCGGTTTTGGGGCCCATTTTGTTTAACATTTTTATTAACGATATTGGGATAGGGTTACTCAGCAATGTATCCATCTTTGCGGACGATACAAAACTTAGCAAAGTCATCAAATCACCAGAAGATGTCACCATGCTTCAAAATGATCTTGCAATTCTAGATGAGTGGGCTAAAAAATGGAAGATGAGGTTCAATGTAGATAAATGTAAGGTTATGCACCTTGGGAGACACAACCAGTGTGCAAGTTACAACCTTAGCGGAGAGGAACTGGGTAATTCCATACTTGAAAAGGATCTAGGAGTCCAAATAGACAGCAATCTAGGATGTAGTGCCCATTGTAATGTAGCTACAAAAAAGGCCAACAAAATTCTGGCATGTATTAAGAGGGGAATGGAAACTAGGGACTCAAGGGTAATTATGCCACTATATAAAGCATTGGTGAGACCTCACCTAGAGTATGGAGTACAGTTCTGGGCCCCACACTATAAAAAGGACATCATAGAATTAGAAAAAGTCCAAAGGCGAGCAACAAAGCTTATTAGGGGAATGGAGAATTTAAGCTACAGGGAGAGATTAAGCAATTTGGGACTATTTACATTAGAAAAGAGACGTTTAAGGGGGGACATGCTCAACATGTACAAGTATATCAAGGGCCAATATAAGGAACTGTCACAAACCCTATTTTCTACTAGAAAGGAATCTAGGACGCGAGGGCATGAGTATAGATTAGAAGAAAAAAGATTTCATTCAGCTAGTAGAAAGAATTTCTTTACGGTCAGAACAGTCAAACTCTGGAACTCTCTTCCCAGAGAGGTGGTAATGGCTGGCTCATTAAATGCGTTCAAGGCAAAGTTGGACAAACATTTACTGGAGAAAAACATCCATGGGTACAAATAAGAAATATAATTCGTCTGTAAAATACCAGAACCTACCAAATCAGCAATGGATATCTATACCAGGTTGAACTAGATGGACGCAAGTCTTTTTTCAGCCTTACCTACTATGTAACTATGTAACTATGAGTGACCGACTACCCACACCTGGAGTCTATCCATTCCCAGACCTAAGGGAAGAGATGCAAGAGAAATGAAATGGGGGTTAGAATGGACTGTTAAATTGGGAGCCCCTTTACATATTTATGAGGATCTGCCAAAAAGAAAAAACAAATTTGGTATGACTATTCGAGGCACTTTCAAACAGTGCCTAAGACATGCTCCAATCACGATTGGAGCCATACCAGGACACAAAAGGAAAGAGACAAACAGGGGGAAGGGCCGGGTCTTGGAAAGGAAAGGGATGAAAGGTGTACTCGGCCGGAGAAAAAACGACTAGACCTGCTGAGGGACTTTTAATTAGACTATAGCCAAATTAATAAGCACCAAATTCAGTCCGTCAGATCAGGCAAAAAGCGGGAAAACTCCGGACGCTGGCCCAATAGCAGAGCGTAGTTAAGCCCCGAGTAGGGAGGACATAGGGAAGGGTAAACAAATGACCATCCATCAACACGACAGTCACAAACAGACAACTCAGAAAGACTTATGATAGCAGATGTGGCCTGATATACTTCTTGTAGCTCGCTGAGCGCCATCTCCCTAGGGATTTTATGTCCTCAACCGACCAGCCGGCTTCAGCTGCCGCAGTAGCGGCACCTATTCTAAAGGAATGCGTCCCGAAATCTCGCGGTGACAGGCCCAATCGAGACAGGCAACGCCCCAGCATCCATCGGAACTGGTACAACGTCAGAGGCGAACCATCATAGTGCAGGAGCCAGGATCGCCCTGAGGAAGGTCTCACCAGCATATACAATGTGCCCAATGACACAGGGCACACTGACTCAGGGACAACAGGGCCCATGGAGGACCACCTACCTCTAGCCGACTGATCGGTCTTGGACCTTCTAATCCTAAACCATAATGCCCCTCGCTCTAAGCGTATGTCGGACAGAAGGAGGGTCGCGTCCCTAGTCTTCGAGGGGGAAACCAGCTCGGATACCCTAAAAGCGCCGTGGTAAGCCATAGAAAAAGCTAGCCTAAACAGGAGCGCCTCGAACGCAGAGCTAGCGCAATGCCCCACCTTTTCTAGCAGATCACGAAGAAGAGGGGCATTAATTGGTCGGCGACAGTCTGGAGGGGCTGGCACCTTCCGTGCCCAGCCCTTCATGGCCTTAGTGACTAGAAAACCCTTAGTAAAATCCGGCCGCCCTTTGACCCTAGCAAAGAAAGATATGCCCGCCAAGTACCGAGCCGCCACCGCCCTAGATTTTCCTGAGCTATATAAAAACCAAACGAAAAACAGCAATCGCTGCTGACCCCGCCTACCTGGCTGCGCGCCCCCTCCTGAAAACGATTCCCATTCTGCCCATGCCTGCCGATAGCTTCGCAGAGTACTGGGTGCCAATGAGGACTCCGCTAGCCCCTCCAGTCGGGCTCGATCACCTGCCAAACGTAAGAGGGGCAGGGTGTGCCCAACAAATCAGCGTTAGGAGCAAGATCGCGGAAACGCTGCCATTGAAAACGCGAAAGCGCGTCAGCTATCTCGTTATCAACGCCGGGAACATGCTGGGCTCTAAACATTATGTTGTGACGCAGGCATTGGAGGGAAAGCTGCGCCAGGATTCTTAACACTAACAGGGATTTGGCCTTCTGATGATTAATGGCGTGAACAGCGCTGAAATTGTCGCACCAGAAGAGCAGGCTCCTGTTCGCCAGGCGCGGTCCCCAGATCTCTATGGCAACCATTATGGGAAAAAGTTCTAGCAGCAATAGGTCCCGGGTGAGGCCCTCGCGGGCCCACCCCCGAGGCCAAATCTCCGCGCACCAATGCCCATCTAAGAAACAGCCAAAGCCATCCGCTCCGGCTGCATCTGTGTACAACTGAAGCTCTGAGTTTACCACGGTCGGGGCCAGCCAAATCCGCACCCCGTTGAAATCTTCTAAGAACGAGGCCCATACCCTCAAGTCCCGCCGAATTTCGGCAGACAGGCGGACTAGATGGTGCGGTTTGCTCACCCCGGCCGTGGCCCTCTCGAGCTTCCTGCAAAAAAGCCTGCCCATGGGGATGACCTTGCAAGCGAAGTTGAGCTGTCCCAAAACTGACTGCGCCTGCCTCAGAGGGATCTTAGACCTACTCCCGCATTGCAAAATGGCCTCGCTGAGCCTGGCTACCTTGTCGGCCGGCAGGCTACAGCATCCCTTTTCAGTATCTATCAAGATACCAAGAAATGACAGACAAGTACAGGGGCCCTCGGTCTTGTCCTCTGCGATGGGGACCCCGAAATGCCCAAAAATCGTTTGAATCCTAGCCAGAGTGCGGGCGCAGTGATCGGAGCCAGCCGGCCCGATGCACAGAAAGTCATCCAAGTAATGGGCGAGGCCGCCCCCCCTCGGATGAACTCTCAACACACCAGTGCAGAAAGGTACTGAACTTCTCAAAAAATGCACAAGAAACAGAGCACCCCATCGGCAAGCATCTGTCGATGAAATACTCCTCTCCTATGCGGAAGCCCATGTACCTAAATGAACTGGGGTGCAGGGGAAGAAGCCTAAAAGCCGACTCAACATCTATCTTAGCCATGAGTGCCCCCTGTCCAAACGACCGCACCATTGCCAGGGCATCGTCAAATGACTGGTAAGTCACCGAACAATATTCCTCTGGGATGGCGTCGTTGACAGAAAAACCCGCTGGGTAAGACAGATGCTGTATAAGGCGATACTTCCCCGGGGCCTTCTTAGGGACCACGCCAACTGGGGAAATAACCAAGTTATCTAAAGGGGGGTGAGAAAAAGGGCCTACCATGCGTCCTAACTGAATCTCCTTATCCACTTTTTCCCTCAAAACTTCTGGGAGTGAACGAGCGGATTGGAGGTTACGATATGACCCGCCCTTAACTTCCTTTTTAACTGGCAAAACAAAACCTGCTTTAAAACGTTCAAACAGAAACAAGGCAGCTTCCCTATCCGGGTAGCGCTGTAACCAATCGGCCATGGCATCCACGTTCACAGGCGAACGCGCCTTACCTAGGATTCCCGCCTGCTGCTGCTCTGGGTGTAGCGGCCGCCGCCCCTTTATTGGGGCGGGGGCCCCGAAAGCAGTTGGAGGCTGGGTGGTTTCCCGAACAATTAATGCATATGTGTCGAAAACGACAGCGTTGGCCCATCTGACAGGAGAAGTTATTAAATGCAAAGCATTTCCCTTTTGATGTGCCTACCGCTACGGGCCTATTCGTTGCGACAAAGCGGCGCGCCGGAAGGGTCTCCTGCATCGGTCGCTGCGAGGCTAGTGAGGCCGCGGCGGGAGCCGGGGTGGCGGAGGCAGCCTCCACCGCCCCCGACCCCATGCGCGTGAGCCCCATCCATATTTCTACGTCCTTGCACCCTAGGTCAAGTATGAATAGGCAGTCCTGCTTGCGCCGGAACTGCTCATCATACGTTCGCCAGGCCGTGCCCCCGTACGTACGCTGCATTTCGTGTACCATATGTATATACCTAATCACGTTCATGTGTTCGTCCGGCCGATCCTCCAAGTAACAGGCCGCGAACACACAAAACCCCGCCAGCCAGTTGTCATAAGACCTATAGGCCTCGGACCCAATGCCGCCCTTGTCTTTGGCTGCTTTGAACGCTTTCTTAGAGTCCTCAGTCAGACTGAACACGTCAACGTAATCACCCCTCTCTATCTTCTTCCTGCAACTCTCGCGCAAACCTCTGCACACTGCCTTATAATCGCAGTGCACCACCGCTGGCAAGTTCCTTCTCTTCCTCTCTCTACGGGATATGGCGGATAACTTCCTGCGCTTAGACTGCTGCGCCCTCTTCCCTGCCTCCTTCTTGGCGTATCTAGCTGCACGCTTGCGCGCCCTAGCTGAGCTCCCCACATCAGACCCACCCGCTGAGGAGGAGGAGGAAGAATGGTTGCTCCCAGACCCGCTAGAGGAAGTGCCCTGCGCAGACCCTACGTCATCCTCAAACGAGGCCTCACCTGAGGAGTCCGGCTGTGCAGCCCACGTATCAGCGTCATCCGCATCATCACTGGTGTTGCCGGCGTCAGCCTCTTCTTCCAAAGGTAAGTCGTCGAGGTAGGGTTCAGGGGACCTATGCCTTGGCCTACCAGACCTCCTGCGCCCCGCGGCCCGTTGCGCCTGGCTAGATGTAGAGGGCCGGCCTTCTATGGCCGCTACTGCCGACCCCACTTCCCTGACGGCCTGCATAAACTGGGAGCAGCCTGGTAAGGGCTCTGCCCGTGGCCTTGCTCCCCTACCCCTCCTAACCCTGGGCTCCCTATTCCCGGAGGCGAGGCTATCGGCCAGGGGACCCAGGGCGCTGGCCATGGAGGTGAGGGCAGAGGACAACATGGCTGGATCAAAGGCAGCGGCCGGGGTTGCCCGTGTGTGGCCCCTACCTGGGCCCTCTGCAGAGCCCGAGCGACCGGCACGGCCTGCATCCCCCCGCCACCATGCCGCGACCCCCCCCGTCATCCTCTAGCTCTCTCCTGCTCATCCCAGCCCGGCCACCCCGCAGCATCCCACTGCCTTCCTCAGCCTCATCCTGCAGCCGCCCAGCGTGACTGGATGAGCCACGCTGCCTGACACTTTGCCGCCTCTGGCTGGCAGCAGCGTGACTCCCGTTTGAGTCCCTATCGTCAGACCTTTCTGACGGAGCATGCCTCCCCCCCCGCTGCGGCCTGCCGCGGTGTGTGCGGGCGTCGGAAGCCCTGCTCGGCGCTGGGGACAGCGATGCTGTCCGCACCGCACCCTCGCCGGTTCCGGCCGCGCCACCATGCCTCTGTGCCCCGCGTGACGCGCCGGACCTGGAGCCCCGGCCGGCGCGTCGCGATGACGCGGTCCCCCCACGCTGCGCCCGGCCAGCCCGCCCCCCAGCAGGCCGCGGCGAAGCCCGCGCACCCGGATCAGGCGCAATGCCTCTACCGGTGCGCGTCACTCCCCGCGACGAGCAGCGGGCGGCGCCGGAGGCTGCGGGGAGAGGGGGGCAGCATCACCAGCCTCGCCGCCATCATCCCCTGAGAAACGAGCAGGGCGGCGGGCAGAGCGCCGGGGCCTCGCAGCTGCGGCGGAAGCCATGCCAGCGTTTAGAAATAAGGTACCTGACTCGCTAGACCTGACACGCTGGGAGCTCAGGGACCCACGACCTATCCCTAGAAATTCTGCAGGAAGAAGAGGAAGCCTCCTCCCCTTCCTGCCCCTATGATCCTTCTTCCTCTGACCAAACCTCCCTTTCCCATAGGGTCCCCGAGTCACCTGCTCTCTGACACGCAGCTGAGGGATGTTTAACCCTCTACATGCCTATGCAGGCACTCCGTTATTCATATGTCTGTCCGCCGAGGAGCAGATAAGTAGAGAAGCAGGAGACATGAGACTTTCAGTGTCACAGCATATATTCAGGGTGTCTTCAGACTTGTCGTCCAATGCATCTTCAATGTAGGGGCTGGGAACAGTGTCCCACTGTATAACAGACAGTCTGGCTATAAGCCTATCAGCAGAAGATGCAATAGCCTGCAGGGCACAGTTCAGTAACGCTTCCATCTTGAGGTTAGCAAAGAAGCAACCAGTATTATGGAGACAGTGTCCAATTGTACTTAGCGCTGAGGAGATAGGGTAGTCGAATCAAAGAATCAAATGATCTGCTGGAGATCCAAGATGACGGGGCCAGGAGGATGTACAGAGGCGGCCACAGCCCAGGGAGTATGCGGGCAGGACAAGGCTGGCACCCCCTGCGCGGACAGCGGCAGCGTGTCCCTGACGGGAACGCTTCCCGCATACACCGCTCACCTGTACAGGGAGTAGCCACCGGCCTCCGCAGCACCCGGGGAGTAGACGGATGCAACCCACAGGAGTCTCAAGCCGCCGAGCAGAGTGGCTAAAATGGCGCCGGGTCTCAGTCTCTCCAGTGACAGGAGGAAATAGGCCAGGAGTCCTCGCGCCGCCAAATCAAGCCGGCCAGCTGGGTCCAGGGGTATCAGGAGGGCACCAGAGGTCGAAGCAGGCAGGGTAGGCAAGCCCAAATCTCCGCAGATAGGATATAGAAACAGGATTTTTACGGAGCTCGGCTTCCCCACGTCCACCCGCTAGCTCAGTCAGGCCACGCCTGGCAGCAAGGTTTTAGTAGCATCCTGAAGGGGAGGGAAGAGGAGGAAAACATCCATATTTAAAAAAAAAAATGCTGGTCTACAACAGTATGTAAAAATAGCGGCATAGTGAGTTTAGGAGAATCCTGTTCAAAAACTTGCAAAGAGATGGTGCCAGTGTGCACGCTCAGAGAGCAGATAAAGGGCGGGAAGGGGATTAAAAATAGGTCCTGGCATTTAAAGTACACAGGCCCACCTTGGTGTCAATAGTGTCAACACATTTGTGCGCGAGCGCTCAGGAAAAGAGGGTGTGGACACTCAAAATTGGCCTTGTGTAGTGTTCCACACCATATACCACTTCTACACATTCTGCAACAAAATAATAGACCCCATTATACTTGCCCCTTACACATTATGCCAAACGTATTGAGCCAAAATTCACATAATGCCACGCGGATTGAGCCAAAATTCACATAATGCCACGCGGATTATTCTTTATTCCCAGCGGTGGCAGGCGGCATTTCAAGGAAAAAAACCCTAACCCCATTGCACCTACCCCACACTGTCCCCCATCGCAGCAGCCCCACACTGTCCCCATCGCACCAGCCCCACACTGTAGTCTCCCATCACACCAGCCCCACACTGTCCCCATCACACCAGCCCCACACTGTAGTCTCCCCATTGCACCTGCTCCACACTGTAGTCTCCCCATTGCTCCAGCCCGCACTGTAGTCTCCCCATTGCAACAGCCCCACACTGTCACCATCGCACCAGCCCCACACTGTCTTTCATCACAACAGCCCCTTAAATTGTAAGCCATCAAAATGTCACCCTTATACTGTATGTAGAAATGGAGGAGGGCGGCTGGTGCAGCAGTAAACGGGAGGCCGAGGCAGCAGCGTGGGAGGGTGGAGGAAGGAGAGGCAGTCAGGACATGGTGGCAGCGGGGGTAGCCGGCGACATCATGCAGCAGTCTGACTGTACTCACCACCAGACGGTCCACACCAGGGCAGCGCTGCAGGGCTGACCAGTCTCCTCCTGTGGTCCAGGCGGCGCAGCTCCCGGAAGTACGCGTCCACTGTCCTGTGATCTGGAAGACGGGGCAGCTGGGAGGCGGCACACGCGGATTGGCTCCTCTGTCAATCACAGGTCATGTGTACATGTGTCCAATCCTCACAGACAAGGGCGGGCATACAGCCTATCTAGCAGGCAGCCCAGCCCTAGAAACAGAATGTATTCCTAAATCACTCACCAAGGTAACCCATTGTACTAACCTAGTGCACGCACTACTCGATTTGTCATACACTGTTCCCAAATCATAGTTTGATAAGCCGCGTGGTCGCATTGTCCCATTTGGGATGCTGCACCTTAGAAGGGACTAGGGTTGCACTGGCCTCTAGGGGTACAGAGGGAACCCCGCAGTGGACCCACCTCATCCTCTAGGGACCCTTATTCATACTGTGCAGCTGAATTATACATATGTTACATTATATGGCACAACACCGTGACGTTCAGTGTGCACGCAGGTGTGATACATCCAGAGGCGGAACTACCATTGGTGCAGCAGGTGCATTGCACCGGGGCCCCTGACAACTAAGGGGCCCCTGACAACTAAGGGGCCCACTGCTGCTCAAACCAGCAATGAAGTATTGTGAACTTTGGTTGGGGTGGAGGAGGGGGGCCCTAAACTATATATTTGCACCTGAGCCCACAACCCACAAGTTCCGCCACTGGATACATCGGAGCGGCCCATCGCTTTATAAGGATTGTTGCGTTGTGTACCCAGCTTTAGAGAATAACTATAGAATTGTGCTAGATAATTAGTAGTCAATAAATAATATAAAGACCCCAGCAATTGTAACGCAGGTAATGAACTATACCTGTGTGCGCTTAGTAAGGTGCGCTAGTTAATCCACTAAGCTTCCAGATGCATCGGGCAGGTAAGCGATGTCAGGAGGCTGATTCTAATCGTGTAGTTGGGGTAGAGATTGTAGTATGTATTCCCACACACACGTGCGCAAACATACGTTGCTAAGGTTGGCGATCGATGGGCTGCATTATTATTATCATCCTTTATTTATATGCTGCACCAAGGGATCCAAAGCTACCAATACAAAGTACATTACAAATAGGCAAAACATCGATGGTTTGTGATGCTAGAGAGCTGCTGTTGGTAGATGCGGCCCATTGGGGGCAGTGCTAAGCTAAGGACTCTGCAAAAGATGGCAGAGAACCATCAGCCATCGATGGTTAACAACCAAATACATATTACTTTTTACGATTAGAGGAATGGAAGGAGAAACAAGGGGAAGACACTAGTTAGTCAAAAATGGTGGGGGAAGTAGGTGTTCTTCCCTACAGAAGGGACAACCATCAATTGGTGCAAACCATCGATGGCTCACTGTTTATAATTCCATACCATCAAGGTTTTTCACTGATCACACCATTGATAATTACCCCCGTGGGTGGCCATCCATTTGTCATATAGACAAGGATTATATATATACTAGGTGATTCATCGCGCCCTACGGGCGCTCATCACACCGTCGTAAGGGGCTGCGCCCCCTTAATTTGTGAACATTTGTATATGAGAAAGATGGTTAGAATTGTATGAAAGATGGCCTGCATTGCAACTTGAGTTATAGGTGAAATGTGTTAAATAGAGAGCATATGATGTGGAAGGGGGTGTGTCTTGTTTTGTTTAATTAAAAAGCGGTTACAGAGTAAGATGTACATTGATAGTGTGGATGGTACAGTGACATTTGTGGGTGTGTGTGTGTGGGGGGGGGGGGGGGGCTGTGTGTGCATGTTGTTTAGGTGTGTGTGTTCAATAGTATAGTAGGGTGTTTCTGAGTCAGCGGCTCCCCACTGGCGGAGGTCACGACACAGGAAAACAGGAGGCTGGGTAGTGATCGGGGGGTCCGTGAATTGCGGGAGGGGGGGGGGGGGCACGGGGCGCGATAATTCACCTAGTTGGTTATATATTCGTGTAGAAGGATGGTAGGATGTTGCTGTCATTCAGAATGCATTTACATAAACAGTAATAGTAGCAGGTAAAGGTCTGACTTAAAACACCTACAGTGAAACAGAACAGGTGTTATATATTATACAAAGAATTGGTTGATGATGTGTAGGTGGACGTGCACATAGTTCATAGTTGTCACTGGAAAAAAATTGCTACAAGAAAAAATCAACACAGAAAGTTCAACACATGTGGCACTTCATCGGTGTCCATGTCGACACATGAGAATGAATATGAAAACATTCAAAAAAAAGAAAAATAAATCTTCAAAAACTCATGTCAACCTTTTTCATTGTCGACCATAGCCGTGCCAGTGTTTTGCATGTGCCATTTAATCCTGGGGTTGCCGTGAATCGCGCGCGGGGGTGGGGGGGGAGGGAGGAGGTGAGGGGTGTCCGCGAATCACGGGAGGAGGGGTCGTGGGTGGATGCCGAGAATTGCGGGAGGGGGGGACGCGGGGGGGGGGGTGTGGGTGCCGCGAATCGTGGCACCATGAACCGTGGGAGGGGGGGCCCGGGGGGTTGTCGCGAATCGTGGGAGGGGGGATCGTGGGAGTCACCGGGTGTGCTGCGAATCGCCACTAGAAAAAATCAGCACAGAAAGGTCAACACATGTAAATGTTGACATAAGTGTGGCACTTCATTGGTGTCCATGTCGACACATGAGAATGAATATGAAAACATTGAAAAAGTGAAAAATAAATCTTGTCAACCTTTTTCATTGTCGACCATAGCCATGTCAGTGTTTTGCATGTGCCATTTAATCGTGGGGATGCCGTGAATGGGGGGGGGGGGGGGGGGAGGTGCATACCCAACATGACCCTCTCCAGGAGGGACACATTGCTCTGTTTCTGGACTTTCTTCTTAATTTATGGATTACCATCACCTGTGCTTAAACACCTTTCTTGTCAAGTACCCTGTTTAAAATGACAGGTGATGACAATCATAAATTAAGATGGAAGTCCACAAACAGAGCATTCTGTCCCTCCTGGAGAGGGTCATGTTGGGAGGTATAGAGGTGTGGGGCGCTCACCTGGTGTGTCTGGTGAGTAGTTGTGTCTTTGCTGTGTAACATGGAGAGGCAGAGGGTGTCTGGCACTGTCTGTGGGCTCACTGGGCTGGTTCTCTGTCATGTGAGTCAATCAAGTGAGTCAGAGGCTCCACCCAGCGTTATAGCTCCAGACACACTTTGAGTGACAGATGTAGCCAAATATATAAGAGATATATAACCACACACAGGGATCAGCAGCCTCATAACTCCTCCTACTCCTTCCCTTAGCTCCCCCACCTCCTCCTCATCTACTCTCCATCCTCCGCTCCCTCCTCCTCTCCTCTCCTCCCCCCCTCTCCTCCCCCACAACCTCTCTTCAGCTTCCCTTCCTCCGCTCCTCCTCTCCTCTGCTCCTCCTTTCCTCTGCTTCCCCTCCTTTCTTCTGCTTCCAATCCTCTTCACCCCTCCCCTGCTTTCCCTTCTCCTTGTCTCCGCTCCTCTTCTCCTCAGCTACCACATCTCTTTCCCTCCTCCACTACCCCTCCTCCTCCTCTCCTTTGCTTCCCTCCTGCTCACCTCATCTCCTCCGCACCCCCTCCCCTTCTCTCACTTCTCCGCTTCCCCTCTCTTCCTCTCCCCCTCCCCTCTTCTCCTGCACTTCCCCTCCTCCTCACCCCTCTCCTCTTCTCCTGCTCTCCCTTCTCCTCTCCTCCTCTACTCTCCCTCCTCTTACTCCTCCTCTTCTCTGCTCCCCTTCTCTCTCTCCTCCCCACCACTTTTCGTCGGAGGAGGAGGAGCATTTCAATCGCTGCTGATCATGTACCATGCAGCACCAATGACAAGAGGTACACAGTGCCTTCTGTGCTACTTCTCTACATGTCCGCTTCTCTCCTCCTCCACTCCTTTGCTCCTTCTCTGATCCCCCTCCTCCACTCCTTTGCTCCTTCTTCTCTGATCCCTCTCCTCCTTCCCCTTCTCCTCTCCCCAGCTCTCCCTTTGCCCTCTTTTGCTCTCCTCACCAATTTCCCCACACTTTTCTCTCTCTGACTGCCAGTGAACCTGTGCTGGGGTACAGGAAGAGAAGACCCAGCGCCGGGGAGATGGAGCAGGAAGAGATGACTAGCACAGAAGAAGAGAAAGTGCAGCAGACCCAGTCTGCCCAGGAGCAGGGGCAGCAAAATCATCGCTACCATCGCTGCTGATTGTCACAGGAGGTACCCAGCACCAGCTTGCACTGCGCTCCCTTCTCTGCACCTCCTCCATGCCTCCTCTCCTCCTCCTCTCCCCCTCTTCTTATCTGCTCCTGCTCTCTGTTCTCCCCTCCTCTCTTCTTTCCTCTCACTCCTCAGCTCCCCTTCCTCTTCTGCTTCCCCTCCTCCTCTCGCTTCCCTCCTGCTCACCTCCTATACTCCGCACCCCCTCCCCTTCTCTGCTCCTCCACTCCCCCCTCCTCTCCTTCACTTCCCCTCCTCCACACCCCCTCTCCTTTTCTCTCTCTCTCTCCACCCTCTCTCTCTCTCTCCACCCTCTCTCTCTCTCTCCACCCTCTCTCTCTCTCTCTCCACCCTCTCTCTCTCTCCACCCTCCACCCTCTCTCTCTCTCCCTCTCTCTCTCCACCCTCTCTCTCTCTTTCCACCCTCTCTCTCTCTCTCCACTCTCTCTCTCTCGCCTCACCCTCTCTCTCTCGCCTCACCCTCTCTCTCTCGCCTCACCCCCCCTCTCTCTCTCTCTCGCCTCACCCTCTCTCTCTCGCCTCACCCTCTCTCTCTCGCTTCACCCTCTCTCTCTCTCGCCTCACCCTCTCTCTCTCGCCTCACTCTCTCTCTCTCGCCTCACTCTCTCTCTCTCGCCTCACCCTCTCTCTCTCTCTCGCCTCACCCTCTCTCTCTCGCCTCACCCTCTCTCTCGCCTCACCCTCTCTCTCTCGCCTCACCCTCTCTCCACCCACTCTCTCTCTCTCCACCCTCTCTCGCCTCACCCTCTCTCTCTCTCTCGCCTCACCCTCTCTCGCCTCACCCTCTCTCTCTCTCGCCTCACCCTCTCTCTCTCTCTCCACCCTCTCTCTCTCCCTCTCTCTCTCCACCCTCTCTCTCTCTCCACCCTCTCTCTCTCTCTCTCCACCCTCTCTCTCTCTATCCACCCTCTCTCTCTCCACCCCCTCTCTCTCCACCCTCTCTCTCTCCACCCTATCTCACTTCACCCTCTCTCTCTCTCACCTCACCCTCTTCTCTCTCTATCCACCCTCTCTCTCTCCACCCCCTCTCTCTCCACCCTCTCTCTCTCCACCCTATCTCACTTCACCCTCTCTCTCTCTCACCTCACCCTCTCTCTCTCTCGCCTCACCCTCTCTCTCTCGCCTCTCTCCCTCTCGCCTCACCCTCTCGCCTCACCCTCTCTCTCTCTCGCCTCACCCTATCTCTCGCCTCACCCTCTCTCTCTCCTCACCCTCTCTCTCTCTCTCGCCTCACCCTCTCTCTCTCTCGCCTCACCCTCTCTCTCGCCTCACCCTCACTCTCTCTCACCCTCACTCTCTCTCTCTCTCTCGCCTCACCCTCTCTCGCCTCACCCTCTCTCCACCCTCTCTCTCTCGCCTCACCCTCTCTCCACCCTCTCTCTCTCTCTACCCTCTCTCTCTCCACCCTCTCTCTCCCATTCCCAGCAGTCACCTCTCTGGTCACATCCCCCTGTGTTGCTGTATAATGCCCCAATCCCAGCAGTCACCTCTCCGGTCTCATCCTCTGGTGATACTGTATAATGTCTAATTCCCAGCAGACACCTCTCTGGTTACATTCTTCTGATGTTACTGTATACTGTCCCATACCCAGCAGTCACCTCTCCGGTCACATCCCCCGGTGTTACTGTATAATGTCCCATTTCCATCCCCCCGTGTTACTGTATAATGTCCCAATCCCAGCAGTCTTCTCTCCGGTCACATCCCCAGGTGTTACTGTATAATGTCCCATTCCCAGCTGTATCCTCTCAGGTCACATCCCCCGATGTTACTGTATCATGTCCCATTTACAGCAGTCACCTCCCCCGGTGTTACTGTATAATTCCACATTCCCAGCAGTCACATCTCTGGTCACATCCCCCGATGTTACTGTATAATGCCTCATTCCCAGCGGGCACCTCTCCGGTGTTACTGTATAATTCCCCATTCCAGCAGTCACCTCTCTGGTACCATCCCTCGGTGCTAATGTATAATGTCCCATTCCCAGCAGTCACCTCTCCGGTCTCATCCTCTGGTGTTACTGTATAATGACCCATTCCCAGCAGTCACCTCTCCGGTCACATCCCCTATTGTTACTGTATAATGCCCCATTCCCAGCAGTCACCTCTCCGGTCACATCCCCCGGTGTTACTGTATAATGTTCCATTCCCAGCAGTCATCTCTCTGGTCACAACCCCCGATGTTACTGTATAATGTCCCATTCCCAGCAGTCACCTCCCCCGGTGTTACTGTATAATGACCTATTCCCAGCAGTCACCTCTCCGGTCAGCAGCTGGATGATTTTGTTGGTGAGTTTCAGGATCTTATGGTCATTGTCTCTCTCATTTATCAATGAGTGAGGTTAAGGCACAGTCTTGGAATCCTGGGTCCTGATCCCTCTTCTGAACACATAGGGACGGCTGCTGCTGGGTGTCTCACATTCACCGTCCTTCTTCGGTGGCACATAATCCTAAGTGAGGAGAAAAATGTTAAATCAACTGCACTGATGGTATAGCAGCTCTCATAAATGCAAAGGTTCTGAGGGGTAAAAAAGAGCGATGGGATAAGTTTATACGAGTGACACCTGTAAAGTAAAAATGTATTAGTAAAATAATGTTTACACTCCTTTTGGAGGATGTGAGGTGAGAGAGGGAGATTGTCGTAATGTCCCTACTAACCCTAACCTTACAGAGGCAGCGGTATTCCTCAGCTCAGTTGCTGTCCGCTTCTGGGTGGAATCTTCTGTTGCGGCTTTGGTCCCGGGGCGCGGCTTGCTGACGTCAGCGACTGGCGTGTCGGTACTTCGGGCAGCAGCAAAGTCTCCAACCTGTTTCATGCCTCGCTGGGCACTTTGTCAAGGTGGGGTGACTGATAGAAGTTGCTCCCTGTATGTAAGGAAATGAAGTAGAAATTCACATCCAATTTTAACATTTTGTGTATTTCCAAAATGTAAAGAAATAAAAAAAGTTTGGACATTTTCCGAGCAACAATCTGGTTGGAACAAATATTTTAACGACATTTTGGGTGTCACGAACGGTGAAACGGTGTCAAGGCATGCATTATATGTAATAGTAGAGTGCAAGACTAATAAAAACACTAATAAAGAGATTACATCTCCATATGTGCCAAAGTGGTTTGTGCAAAATGCTAGTGAACAGCTAATGAACCCAATACACCAATCATGTCCAAACTATGGCCCGCCAGCTTTTGTGAAACTGCAAGTCCCATCATGCCTTGCCACAGTTTTGCTATTAGGGAATACTAAAACTATGTCAAGGCATGCTGGGATGTGTAGTTTCAAAACAGCTGAAGGGCCACATTTTGGACATGCCTGGAACATACGCTCAGTGACAAACAAGCTTTAAAATCAAAGTCAATTGTTTGGTGACCCGACTCCCAGGCTGCACCTCACCTGGATTTCTCCTCGCACCCTTCACGCACAGTAGGGCAATAAGCTGCATCTAGTTTATTTAGGGCGCAAAAATGCAGCCGACAAGACCAGGGCAAGTGCTGCGAACAATTCATTAGCTCCCACTACATTAGGCAAGAGCTACGGGTGCACAAAACAATTGAATCACCATTATATGTTGTTTAGCACCTTACATAAATTATATATATATTTTTTATTATTATTATTTTAATATGCAGTACAGTAAGACCAGCAACCCTTACCACCAGCATAGCTCTGCCCCAACACTCATGAAGCACCGCCTACATGTTTTGATTGGCCCACAATCCAATCAGTCAAAGAAAATGGATCACCATCAATAGGTAAAAACATTGATGGTCATCCATTGCATAGTATGCCACAATCAATGGGCAGTTGCACTATTGTCATCAATTGCAAAGACGTCCATCCCTAAAGCTGTGCACACACAGTGCAAGTGAGCCTCTGCGCTAAGTTTGCAGTTAAGCACAGATGGCTCAGCATTGTGTGCTGAACAATCTGTCACGGCCAGTGTTCTCTGGTGTGAGAACACTGGCGATGACTAGATTTATAACTGGATGCAGTGTAAATCTAGTCAGGCAACAGCGACGCGCGGGACCGCGCAATCGTCATCACCAGAGGGTATACACGTGGAGTGATCCTTTTTTCATTTCTAAGCGATCTAGTCAGATCACTTAGAAATAAATGAGTTTTGGGGAAAGGGGAACGTGGGGCAATCAGTCGCACAGGTTTTATCAAAGCAGTATTGTTCTCATTTACCCTCAGTGTATTTGTACATCGGTTGGTTAACCGTGAGTAGGGAGGGTGTGCTACCACTGGACACAGGTTTGACAATTTTTGGAAAGAAGAGAAAGTATGTCTCTGTGTGGTGCACAGGTTATTAAGAAAGTAAAATTTAACTTTTATTTGGATATGTTTAAAAGAATGTAGCGAAATATAGACAGACAGTGACACATAAAGACACACACAGTGTAGGTTTAAAAAGGATAGAAATCCTTACTCAGTGTGATCCAACTCAATATCCTCCTAGATGTTGGTTAGATTCTATGTATTAGTAATAATGGTTTATTGTACAGTTTTCCACAGTGGAATTTTGTGCGTTTAAGTCGCCTATTACTGATCTGCTGGTAACAAAATTATCTGGGTTTATGTTCCCCTGTGATGTTACTGATCAGATTACTTCACATCACAAATAGGGTAGGCAATATGGTGCCCCGCGGGTCACCCCTCAAGCGGTGCGTGTCTGGTGAGATCTGCCACCTCTGCACCAGCACTGCGCGCCGCAAATGAGAGGGAGAGCCGCGTCAATGAGGACGTGTACCCTGCAGAGGAGCTCCGGCGTTTTAGAGTCAGCGCCGGAGATCTCCGTCTGTTAGGAGTCAGATCTGAGCGCTGCGGACGTCACGCAAGTAGCGCCTCTGACTGAGCGGTCCAGTGAGAACTGGCATACCGCTCCGACTAAACGATTTTAAGCTAATACAGATCAAAATACATGTAATAGGGATAGGGGAGAGGAGGAGAGCACACTGAGTGGACCTAGACACTCAGTGTGCTCTCCTCCTCTCCCCTACTTTCTCACTTAGAAATAAGCCTCATATCCCCCTGGGCGGGATGTATTAATGTACATCACTGCCCCTCGTCTGCCAGCCGCCGCGATGCTACCACATATGTACTAACATATGCGGCTAGCATCGGGTTGCGGTGACGGAGACCCCCGCGATACCTGTAATGTGGTGTGCGGGGGTCTCTGTCACATCCTGGCGGCTGTCAGTGTCCCCCTGCCTCTCCTCCTCCTCCCTACAGCCGGATGTCCTCCCGGCTGTGACACCTGCTGGGGGAGGAGGAGATCGATGGAGGACGGGAGGGGGGGGGAGGTCGCAAGGACGGTGGGCGGCGATAGAAGCCCATAGGCATCTATAGGGTATCGCCACCCAGAGGTGGCGATACCCTGCCAGGCGGAGACGGGGCGGACGGGTAATGGTACATAGGGAAATGCGGTAAAACCCCCGTTTTACCACATTTTCCCTTTAGTACATCCCGCCCCCTGTGTGTATGCCCCATTAGGATAGTAGATAATACAGTATACACTTTAGACTACAGTATAACTAATGTGACAATAATCCCTGTATAACATACCTCCCAACTTCTGTGTTGGGGAAATAGGGGGTGGGGCGTATGCAAATGAGGGCACAGCTTATGCTAATTAGCCGCGACCTCATTTTCATACGAGAATAGACGCGGTACTTGTGTAGTTTCACGGCCCCGGAATTGCAGAGGCTCGCATGCCGCTCTAGCTATGAAACTTGGCAGCCTGCCAGGTAGCGTAGCGCTGCGCGTGCCAAATGTAATGAAGTGTATCGTGTAAAAAACAGACAAACGGGGCTTAAAAACAAACAAACGGGGCTTATAAATCGCACACCCCGGCACATCGCACACCCCGGCACACCGCTGGTGTTCCCAATGTAGACGCTAACTTATTTAGCGTCTCAATTCACACTCCCGGCACTTCGGCTTAGACGTGCGCGGACAGCGTTACGTAGTCAGTCAGGGAGCTACGCAGTTTGCGTAGTCAGTCAGCAGTAGCCCTGTATGAGACACTGAGGTGAATGTGTTCCTGAATCAGCCTCACTATCCACGCTCACCCGAAGCGTGGAGAGCCCCGCGAGGGGCGGCGGTACGCGTCCTACGACCTTTTCATACCCCCACTATCCACTTCGGCATGGAGTTGAGAATAGAATAGTGTGGCGAGCGCAGCGAGCCACAGAGCCCGAAGCGTGGCGAGCGCAGTGAGCCGCGCGAGGGGACAGGCATACCTTCACAGCTATCTGCGTCCCCTCGCGGGCTTCACAGGTGTCAGCGTCCGCTCGCCACGCTTCGGGCTCACGCTGACACCTGTGAAGCCCGCGAGGGGACGCGGATAGCTGTGAAGGTATCAGCGTGCGCTCGCCACGCTTCGGGCTCGCTGCGCTCGCCACACTATTCTATTCTCAACTCCATGCTGACGTGGATAGTGGGGGTATGAAAAGGTCGTAGGACGCGTACCGCCACGCTTCGGGTGGCCGTGGATAGTGGGATTTACACGGTCCACAGCTGTGGCGTCCACTAGTGGCACTGAGGGTGGGTTTCAATAGTGTTCCCCTAGGGCCACCTAAATTTAAATGCTTTTGCGTCTAAATTTAGATGTACCCCTTCACCTAAGTAAATCCAGACGCATTTGCGTCTGGGTTTACAAGCCCCAACACCTTTGCGGCTTGCAAGGCGCCTGTATTCTAACGCTTTAGCGTCTGAATCCAGGCTTTCCGGCTTCTTAGCGGCTATCTATGTGACTCGAGATTCAAACGCAGTTGCGTCTGAATCTCGAGTACAGTTTAGAAGCGCCGGCATCGCTGTGCCGGGGTGTGCACTTTAACATACCCCCGTTGTCAGCGGTGCCCAGGCGCTGCCTATTTCACTGTGGAACTACAAGTGCCACAGTGACATTGACCTGTCAGCGCTGCTGCTGCTGCTGGCCGGCAGCTACGCTGTTTACATACAGCTAGTGCGGCACAAGCTCAGTCAGACAGAGCTAGAGGGGCACGCGCACGGTTAATCAGAGCCTCTGGCAGGCTGCCAAGTTTCATAGCTAGAGCGGCACGCGAGCCTCTGCACTTCCGGCGCCGTGAAACTACACAAGTACCATAGACGCTGTGCGCATGCGCACAGCATCTATTCTACTAGATTGGGGGTCTCCCAACTGCCACCCCCCGCAGCGGGACAATGCCTGCCGTGGGTGGGACAGCGGGACAGGACCCGAAAATCGGGACTGTCCCGCTGTAATCGTGACAGTTGGGAGGTATGGTATAACCATCCAGCAAGCAATCCCGTACATGTACTTGGTGTCACCTGAACGCAGCAGTGATCCCAGCCTATATACAGTATGCCCAGTTTTCCTACATCTGCACTAATGGCTACGTGCAGTTTGCTAGCCTGTACGGTTTGGCGCACCTGTATCTCACCACATTGGCATGCCGGGCACATATTTACCATTACACTTACATGTGTTTATTATCATAGAACATAGCAAAGCGCGCATATCTACTGCAGCAGAGAGAGAGAACATATGGTATACACACAGAGGCTTTCCATAGATTATAATCTGGTCTATATACACCTGTGTCACACTTTGGGAAAGCAGATAGATAATATACAGTGTATAATAATGCAGACAGCACTGGGGCTGAGATATTACAACCTGAGCCATAGAGTAGCGCTGCTGAGGATACACTGGTATGCCCATACACATAGATATCCCCAGTAGCACCATACAGCAGCCCTGTGGGAGTCACATACATGACCAACATACAGACTGAGCTCCAGTCCTCACCCACAGGTTGCTCAATGCTCAGGGGGTGTTCTGCACATGTGCACTTACCAGCCGCTTCTTCTACGCAGGGGCAGAGCGTCCATGGCGTCCCAGTCAGTGACTGCCTCCATCAGAGCAGCCGGGGCAGAGTGCTCATGTAGGGGGAGCAGCAGTGATGACGATGCAATATGTGCCAGGTGTAGTTCCAGCAGCTGCCAATAGGTGGCGATGGTGCGGCACAGCGTGAATGACGTCACTGCATTGTAGCTACAAGATACACGGACAGTCCGTGTATGAGTGGCTGGTACAGTGGCGTGTACCGTTAGTTCAGCGTTTGGGACAGCCACTCAGGCTGAGCCACCACGGGTTCGAATCCTCCTCCAGTGTCTGCTGTTTCAGGGGCGTGGGGTGTAGCGCCTTCGGATCCGGGAGCAGCCTGAGTTTTTGACTCATCCACTGATACCACAATATTTTCTGCTCAAACTACATAATATTAATAATTAGCCACCATATATAACCAGGAGGAATAACTTTAAGTGGGGGCAGGACGGAGACTGTGTACAGACCAATTACCATTACGGCTGCTCTGATGGAGGCAGTCACTGACTGGGACGCCATGGACGCTCTGCCCCTGCGTAGAATATACAGTTTATTCATTGGCACAAAACAGCAAAATAGGTTAAAATTAAAAAAGTGCATTAAGAAAAAGTGAATAGAAATTGGAGCTGTGTGTCCGTGTCGCTGTACACTTATACAGTGCCCGTGTCAGCAGATTTCCACATACACAATTTTCTTTAATAACTCATGTCGACCTATTCCTGTGTTGACCTTTTTCATGCAGCCTTTTGGATTGTGTCGACCATTTTCAGCGTCAATTTAAACCAGGTCGATCTTTTTCATATGTAGACCTTTTCACTGCAGACCAATAGATCTAATTACTGTCGACTTAATGACCCTCACCCCTGGTCACAGCATCTATAAACTGTTATGTAGGACAGGAGACAAGTCCCGAAAACGAATAGCATTCCTCCCAACTGTCCTGATTACAGTGGTACGGTCCCGCTATTTGGAGCCTGCCCTGATGTCCCTTGAGGGGAGGTGATCATGGCTGCTCTGCTTTGTGGGGCAGCCGGTGATTGCTGGATAGGTGCAGCAAGGAGAGACGGGGCTGGGTACGCTGGCAAAGAAGATGGAAAACCCGGGGCCTCGATGCCCGGTCCCGCCCCCGTTGCACATAGCCCCGCCCCTTTCCAGGGCCAGCTGCATGCAGGTCCCACTGATCTATTGGTAAAAGTTGGAAGGCATGTTTGATGTTCTGTGTATACAATACATTCCTTTTTCTTTTTTAATAGTAGGATCGGCAGCAATTAGCTGTATGCTCTGGCCTTCGTCTGCGGATCTTCACCTCCAATGAAGTGTATGGCCTTTGTCAAACATACATAAAAAAAAAAAAAAAATGATACCCGATCTATTGTCTGCGGGCGCGGCCTGACGGGCAACCCGTACAGACAGACGTGATTCTAGTCTGGCTCTAAACACAGATATTTCTCCATTCCCTGGAGAGAAATTGGCCTCACACTCCTTGCTGAAACAGGTAAGGATCATATGGTCGACCTAAAGATTGTCGACAGTCATTAGGTCAACATACTGCAAGGTTAACATGGGTCAAGGTCAACAGGTCATTTGGTCCAAAAAAGCATTAGGTCGAAATGGTCTAGCTAAACATGGGGTTTTGTACTTTTTTTTTTTACCCGAATGCCGACACAGTCAACATGGACACAGGATTAAGTGCACCGCATCCCCTCGCATGTCTGGCTGTGCTTGGCACTCTATGTTATTCTCCTACCACACCCTAGTGCAGGCATTCCCAACCACGGTCCTCAAGGCACACCAACATTACAGGTTTTAATGATATCCAGGCTTGAGCACAGGTGACTTAATTAGTACCTGTGATTTGGATTAATCCATCTGTGCTGAAGCCTGGATATCACTAAAACCTGCACTGTTGGTGTGTCCTGAGGACCGTGGTTGGGAACGCCTGCCCTAGTGGATGGTAGGGCATGAAATTCCGCCTGTCGGCACATGTCGGCTCAAAAAAAAAAAAAAAAATTCCAGTGAAAAACCCAGTCGACCTAGACCATGTTGACCTAATGACCTGTCGACCTAGACCCATGTCGACTTTGCAGTATGTCGACCTGATGACTTTCGACCATCTGATACCGCTGATACCGGTTAATAGATAGAGGTTATCAATCCGCACGGCCTGTAATTGGTATAGCTATCTCACCCCTGCATTACTATATTAAGTATCAATTGGTAATGGGGGAGGCGCACCCAGGAATATGTATTAGACTTGGAAGCAAAGAAAGATAAAGTATTCCTACAAGGGGCAATCTAGGTTAGCATATATTAATGTTCTGATTAATGTTATAGGTACATTAATAAAGTGACCCAAGAAACAGAGAATTGGCTAAAACATGATGTTTATTGATTCATTTATTAAGGACAGCGAAATATTAAAAACATAAGTGAAAAGTGATAAATGTGAAATAAAGTGCATTAGAAAAAAAATTAAAATAAGTCTGTTACGTGTGTGTTATCGGTCATAGCATGTGTGTCTGTAATACTGTTATTAATCTCCACGCAAATATCAATTATTGCTCTAATTAGGCAGTCTTGTAAATTCATTATCAAAGGGACATGTGCACGTTTCAAGATGACGGGTGCAGCAAAATTGTTAGGAATAAAGGTGCGTACACACGGGGCAATATGATCGCTAGCAATATATTGCTCAGCAATCATATTGCCCAGTGTGCCGTTTTCATCTGCGACCAGAGATGGTCGCAGATGAAAATTTAAACACTGCTGGGTGAAGAGGCAGGGGATGTCGCTGGTCGGAGGAGCATGAAAACGGGAGCGCGCACCCGGCGATTTATCGCTGGTGCACACTCCAATCACTGGCAATATGGTTGCTCAGCGACCATATTCCCAGCGATTTCAGCCCCTATCGCCCCCGTGTGTACACAGCATAATCTCCCCCGGATGACGTCAGCGAACTGGGACCAGGGCGGTCTTTTTGTATGGGCTTAATGGGCACTTGCTCTGGGGCCCCAGGTGTATAAGGGCCATACTCTGATAGCTGAGGATCCCCTTTTTCCAGGGATACCAGAATTTTGAAAATCGGCCCTGGGGAAATTGAGATATCCAACTTCAAAGCAGCAGTCCACATCTGACCTGTTAATTGCACTTCCCAGTCAGAATTCTCAGGTTCTCTCTGACTAAGGCTGGTTTCACACACTCCGGCTCCTGCCGGACGGTGAAATCCCGCACGGCCAGGGAGCCGTGCCGCACACACTAGTTGTGAATGGACACTATTGTGTCCATTCACACGGGACGGCCACGGCCCGGCCGCACGGTTGCAGCCGAATCCCGCCACTGGAAGGGACGGCTGCCGGGCTGTGGCCATCCCTTCCATGATAAACTAGTGTGTGAGGCACGGCTCCCTGGCCGTGCGGGATTTCACCGTCCGGCAGGAGCCGGAGTGTGTGAAACCAGCCTTAAGGTGCCCATACACGTCTCGATGCGGGCGTGCATTTTGAGCTTAAATAGCACGCATCGCATGCCTTGTACATGCGTTGTGCATGCAATGCGATGAAAAGCAAGTACAAAAGTATGTGCAGCACATACTTTTTGTACAGTGCGATGAGATGCCGCGGGAGCGCGCATCTCAAAGCACACATTGCACCCGCCGCATTGGAATGTGTATGGGCACCTTTAGAGTTTTTCTGAGGAGGGGAGAATAGGTAAGGGTCCCAGTGCATTGCTTTGCCCAGGGGCCTACACTGCTGTTACGACGGATTCAGTATGAAATCCCAGCGGTCGGGATCCCGGCGTTCAAAATCCCGACGCCGGAATCCCGAACGCCGAAATCCTGACAAGGGGGGCACGTGGATCGCCCCCCCTTGCGGGCTCGCTGCACTCGCCACGCAGCAGGCCCGGTGCCTTGCTACGCTCGGCACGCTAATTTATTCTCCCTCCAGGGGTGTCGTGGACACCCACGGAGGGAGAAAGTGTCGGGATTTCGGCGGTCGGGATTCCGGCATCGGGATTCTGAACGCCAGGATTCCCTCCAACGGGATTTTAACTGCATCCCGTTAAGACAGCCCTGGCTGGGACTGAACCGTTTCAAAGTCCCGGTGCGACCCTGCATTTTGCGATGTGAAAGCTGTATCAGTGTGTCCGGTCATGTACTTTGACTATTCATGATCCAGCACTGAGATTGACTTATTTGTGAAGGCAGGAGAAATATTTTCATGGTCGCCAACCATCGAAGGATTTCTCCTGTAGCAGTGGAATACGAGGGCAAGTGTCTTTGTTACACATTCCCTTGCATTGTAGGGAGGGGAAACGGTGGGAACCGGTATTCGGCAGGACGGCCTCTCTAGCAATCAGGCACATCCCCTGGTGTTACTGTATAATGTCCCATTCCCAGCAGTCACCTCTCCGGTCACATCCCCCGGTGCTCCTGTATAATGCCCCATTCCCAGCAGTCACCTCTCCGGTCACATCACCAGGTTTTACTGTATAATGCCCCAATCCCAGCAGTCACCTCTCTGGTCACATCCCCAGGTTTTACTGTATAATGCCCCAATCCCAGCAGTCACCTCTCTGGTCACATCCCCCGGTTTTACTGTACAATGTCCCAATCCCAGCAGTCACCTCTCCGTCACATCCGCCAGGGTTACTGTATAATGCCCCATTCCCAGCAGCCACCTCTCCGGTCATATCCCCCGGTGTTACTGTATAATTTCCCATTCCCAGCAGTCACCTCTCTGGTCACATCCCCCTGGTGATACTGTATAATTTCCCATTCCCACCAATCACCTCTCAGGTCACATCCCCCTGTGTTACTCTATAATGCCCCATTTCCAGCAGTCACCTCTCTGGTCACATCCAACGGTGTTACTCTATAATGCCCCATTCCCAGCAGTCACCTCTCTGGTCACATCCCCCGGTTTTACTGTATAATGTCCCAATCCCAGCAGTCACCTCTCCGTCACAACCGCCAGGGTTACTGTATAATGCCCCATTGCCAGCAGCCACCTCTCCGGTCACATCCCCCGGTGTTACTGTATAATTTCCCATTCCCAGCAGTCACCTCTCTGGTCACATCCCCCGGTTTTACTGTATAATGTCCCAATCCCAGCAGTCACCTCTCTGTCACATCCGCCAGGATTACTCTACAATGCCCCATTCCCAGCAGTCACCTCTCTGGTCACATCCCCCGGTTTTACTGTATAATGTCCCAATCCCAGCAGTCACCTCTCCGTCACATCCGCCAGGATTACTTTATAATGCCCCATTCCCAGCAGCCACCTCTCCGGTCACATCCCCCGGTGTTACTGTATAATTTCCCATTCCCAGCAGTCACCTCTCTGGTCACATCCCCCCGGTGTTACTGTATAATGTCCCATTCCAAGCAATCACCTCTCCAGTCACATCACCCGGTGTTACTCTATAATGCCCCATTTCCAGCAGTCACCTCTCTGGTCACATCCAACGGTGTTACTCTATAATGCCCCATTCCCAGCAGTCACCTCTCCGGTCACATCCCCCGGTGTTACTGTATAATGTCCCATTTCCAGCAGTCACCTCCAACGGTGTTACTGTATAATTCCCCATTCCAAGCAGTCACCTCTCTGGTCACATCCCCCAGTGTTACTGTATAATGTCCCATACCCAGCAGTCACCTCTCCGGTCACATCCCCCGGTGTTACTGTATAATGTCCCATTTCCAGCAGTCACCTCTCCGGTCACATCCCCCGGTGTTACTGTATAATGCCTCATTCCCAGCAGTCACCTCTCTGGGGTTACTGGATAATGCCTCATTCCTGTATAATGTCCCATACCCAGCAGTCACCTCTCCGGTCCCATCTCCCGGTGTTACTGTATAGTGTCCCATTTCCAGCAGCCACCTCTCCAGTCACTTCCCCCGGGTCACTGTATAATGCCCCATTCCCAGCAGCCACCTCTCCGTTCACATCCCCCGGTTTTACTGTATAATGTCCCATTCCCAGCTGTATCCTCTACGGTCACATCCCCAGGTGTTACTGTATAATGTTCCATTCCCAGCTGTATCCTCTACGGTCACATCCCCCGGTGTTACTGTATCATGTCCCATTTCCAGCAGTCACCTCCCCCGGTGTTACTGTATAATTCCACATTCCCAGTAGTCACCTCTCTGGTCACATCCCCCGATGTTACTGTATAATGCCTCATTCCCAGCGGTCACCTCTCCGGTGTTACTGTGTAATTCCCCATTCCCAGCAGTCACCTCTCCGGTCACATCCCCCAATGCTAATGTATAATGACCCATTCCCAGCAGTCACCTCTCTGGTCACATCCCCTTTGTTACTGTATAATGTCCCATTCCCAGCAGTCTCCTCTCCGGTCACATTCCCCTGTGTTACTGTATAATGCCCCATTCCCAGCAGTCACCTCTCCGGTCTCATCCTCCGGTGTTACTGTATAATGTCCCATTCCCAGCACACACCTCTCTGGTTACATTCTTCTGATGTTACTGTATACTGTCCCATACCCAGCAGTCACCTCTCCGGTCACATCCCCTGGTGTTACTGTATAATGCCTCATTCCCAGCAGTCACCTCTCAGGGGTTACTGGATAATGCCTCATTCCTGTATAATGTCCCATACCCAGCAGCCACCTCTCCAGTCACTTCCCCCGGTGTTACTGTACAATGTCCCAATCCCAACAGTCACCTCTCCTTCACATCCCCCGGTGTTACTGTATAATTTCCCATTCCCAGCAGTCACCTCTCTGGTCACATCCCCCCCCCGGTGTTACTGTCTAATTTCCCATTCCCAGCAGTCACCTCTCTGGTCACATCCCCCCGGTGTTATTGTATAATGTCCCATACCCCATAATCCTAAGTGAGGAGAAAAATGTTAAATCAACTGCACTGATGGTATAGCAGCTCTCATAAATGCAAAGGTTCTGAGGGGTAAAAAAGAGCGCTGGGATTAGTTTATACGAGTGACACCTGTAAAGTAAAAATGTATTAGTAAAATAATGTTTACACTCCTTTTGGAGGATGTGAGGTGAGAGAGGGAGATTGTCGCGCTTTCCCTACTAACCCTAACCTTACAGAGGCAGCGGTATTCCTCAGCTCAGTTGCTGTCCGCTTCTGGGTGGAATCTTCTGTTGCGGCTTTGGTCCCGGGACGCGGCTTGCTGACGTCAGCGACTGGCGTGTCGGTACTTCGGGCAGCAGCAAGATGGCTTCTCCTCTCCTTAAGTCTCCAACCCGTTTCATGCCTCGCTGGGCACTTTGTCAAGGTGGGGTGACTGATAGAAGTTGCTCCCTGTATGTAAGGAAATGAAGTAGAAATTCACATCCAATTTTAACATTTTGTGTATTTCAAAAATGTAAAGAAATAAAAAGTTTGGACATTTTCCGAGCAACAATCTGGTTGGAACAAATATTTTAACGACATTTTGGGTGTCACGAACGGTGAAACGGTGTCAAGGCATGCATTATATGTAATAGTAGAGTGCAAGACTAATAAAAAGACTAATAAAGAGATTACATCTCCATATGTGCCAAAGTGGTTTGTGCAAAAGGCTAGTGAACAGCTAACGAACCCAATACACCAATCATGTCCAAACTATGGCCCGCCAGCTGTTGTGAAACTGCAAGTCCCATCATGCCTTGCCACAGCTTTGCTATTAGGGAATACTAAAACTATGGCATAGCATGCTGGGATGTGTAGTTTCAAAACAGCTGAAGGGCCACATTTTGGACATGCCTGCAACATAAGCTCAGTGACAAACGAGCTTTAAAATCAAAGTCAATTGTTTGGTGACCCGACTCCCAGGCTGCACCTCACCTGGATTTCTCCTCGCACCCTTCACGCACAGTAGGGCAATAAGCTGCATCTAGTTTATTTAGGGCGCAAAAATGCAGCCGACAAGACCAGGACAAGTGCTGCGAACAATTCATTAGCTCCCACTACATTAGGCAAGAGCTACGGGTGCACAAAACAATTGAATCACCATTATATGTTGTTTAGCACCTTACATAAATTATATATATATTTTTTATTATTATTATTTTAATATGCAGTACAGTAAGACCAGCAACCCTTACCACCAGCATAGCTCTGCTCCAACACTCATGAAGCACCGCCTACATGTTTTGATTGGCCCACAATCCAATCAGTCAAAGAAAATGGATCACCATCAATAGGTAAAAACATTGATGGTCATCCATTGCATAGTATGCCACAATCAATGGGCAGTTGCACTATTGTCATCAATTGCAAAGACGTCCATCCCTAAAGCTGTGCAAACACAGTGCAAGTGAGCCTTTGTGCTAAGTTTGCAGTTAAGCACAGATGTCTCAGCATTGTGTGCTGAACAATCTGTCACGGCCAGTGTTCTCTGGTGTGAGAACACTGGCGATGACTAGATTTATAACTGGATGCAAATGTGTAAATCTAGTCAGGCAACAGCGACGCGCGGGACCGCGCAATCGTCATCACCAGAGGGTATACACGTGGAGTGATCCTTTTCTCATTTCTAAGCGATCTAGTCAGATCACTTAGAAATAAGCCTCATATCCCCCTGGGCGGGATGTATTAATGTACATCGCCAGCCGCCGCGATGCTACCGCATATGTACTAACATATGCGGCTAGCATCGGGGTGCGGTGACGGAGACCCCCGCGATACCTGTAATGTGGTGTGCGGGGGTCTCCGTCACATCCTGGCGGCTGTCAGTGTCCCCCTGCCTCTCCTCCTCCTCCCTACAGCCGGATGTCCTCCCGGCTGTGACACCTGCTGGGGGAGGAGTAGATCGATGGAGGATGGGAGGGGGGGTCACAAGGACGGCGGGCGGCGATAGAAGCCCATAGGCATCTATAGGGTATCGCCACCCAGAGGTGGCGATACCCTGCCAGGCGGAGATGGGGCGGACGGGTAATGGTACATAGGAAAATGCGGTAAAACCCCCGTTTTATCACATTTTCCCTTTAGTACATCCCGCCCCCTGTGTGTATGCCCCATTAGGATAGTAGATAATACAGTATACACTTTAGACTACAGTATAACTAATGTGACAATAATCCCTGTATAACCATCCAGCAAGCAATCCCGGCGGGTGACATGTACTTGGTGTCACCTGAACGCAGCAGTGATCCCAGCCTATATACAGTATGCCCAGTTATCCTACATCTGCACTAATGGCTACGTGCAGTTTGCTAGCCTGTACGGTTTGGCGCACCTGTATCTCACCACATTGGCATGCCGGGCACATATTTACCATTACACTCACATGTGTTTATTATCATAGAACATAGCAAAGCACGCATAGCTACTGCAGCAGAGAGAGAGAACATATAGTATACACACAGAGGCTTCCCATAGATTATAATCTGGTCTATATACACCTGTGTCACACTTTGGGAAAGCAGATAGATAATATACAGTGTATAATAATGCAGACAGCACTGGGGCTGAGATATTACAACCTGAGCCATAGAGTAGCGCTGCTGAGGATACACTGGTATGCCCATACACATAGATATCCCCAGTAGCACCATGCAGCAGCCCTGTGGGAGTCACATACATGACCAACATACAGACTGAGCTCCAGTCCTCACCCACAGGTTGCTCAATGCTCAGGGGGTGTTCTGCACATGTGCACTTACCACATACTTGCCTACTTTTGAAAATTAGTTTCAGGGAGATTATAGATTGCACTGAAAAGCATTGTGCAGAGCACACTTGAGGGGGCGTGTCACAATCTACCCAAGGGGTGTGTCTATCTCCATATATGGGTGTGTCTACTGTGACCAAGTGGTGTGTCCTGCAGCGGCACATAAAAACGAAAGTACAAAGCGCAGTACTGGCTACACACTGATCTCTCAGCTACATTACACGGAAGGGCTACTCCCTGACATCACAGCTACATTACACAGCATGACTGACATCACATAGCAGGGCTACTCATTGACATAACACATGAGGGCTCATGCTGACATTACACAGCAGAGCATAATACTGACATATACATCATTATATAGAGTATATGTGACATACTATACATTTGGTAGACTTGTGGTTGTTTTTTTTTTTTAAACAGGGCACCTTGGGGGGGTTTAAACTAGACATCTCATCTGCAGGTCCCACCCTATTAGAATATGAGACAGGCGGAATCAGGCACAAACAGAGAGAAGTGAAAGAGAGAAAGCGTGTGTGTGCGTGCGCGCGAAAGAGAGAGATAGAGAATGTCAGGGGGGGGGGGTAAATGAAGGAAACGTGAGGAGGAGAATGAGAGAGTGTCAGAGTGTGTGAAAGATAAGAGATAAATAATTTGGCTGTCAGGAAAAGTGAGGGAATGGCAGAAAGAGTGAGAAAGTGTCAAGGATAAAGAGAGGGTGAGAGAGAGAGTTCCCAGGACTGAGAGTTGCTGGAGATGATATAATTGGGGTGAAAGAGAGAGTGAGTGTCACGGACAGAGAAAGGGGCTGAGAGAGAGGGGAGAGAGAAATGGGGTGATAGAGGGTGTCAGAGGGGCATGAGAAGAAGGGGGTGACAGATGATGTCAGGGATATAGAGAAGGGGGATAAGAGAGAAGGTGTCATGGATAAAGAAAGGTGCTGTGAGAGAGGGAAGAAAGAAAGAAAGAAAGAAAGAAAGAAAGAAAGGGGATGAGAGAATGTCAGGAATAGAGAGTGGGTGAGAGAAGGTGTAACGGATAGAGGGCTAAGAGAGAGAAGGGGGAGAAAAAGAGAGGGTGTCAAGGATAGAGAGATGGGGGATTGAGAGAGAGAGAGGGAATAGAGAGAGGGTCTCAGGGATAGAGAGATTGGGGGGGGGGGGGTGAGAGTGAGAAGGCGACGGAGATAGAGAGGGGGTGAAAAGGAGAGGAGAGTAGGAGGTGAGAGAAGAGACCGAAAGGGCTGAGAGAGGGTGTCCAGGATAGAGAGGGGGAAGAGAGAAAAGGATGTCAGGGATAGAGGGTGAGATGTACTAAGCCTTGAAAAGTGATAAAATGGAGAGTGATAAACCACCAGCCAATCAGCTCCTACCTGTCATTTTTCAAACTGTGGCATGGCATGTAGGAGCTGATTGGCTGGTGGTTTATCACTCTCCATCTTATCACTTTTCAAGCTTAGTACATTTGGCCCAGGGAGGGATGTATTAATATACATCGCCGCCCCTCGCCTGCCAGCCGCCACGATGCTACACATATGTACTAACATATGCGGCTGGCATCGGGTTGCGGTGATGGAGACCCCCGCGATACCTGTGATGTGGTCTGCGGGGGTCTCCGTCACATCCCGGCGGCTGTCAGTGTCCCTCTGCGTCTCCTCCTCCCCCTGCAGCCGGATGTGCTCCCTGCTGTGACACCTGCTGGGGGAGGAGGAGATCGATGGAGGACGGGAGGGGGGTTCGCGCGGACGGCGATAGAAGGGGTATCGCCACCCCTGCCAGTCGGAGATGGGGCAGAAGAGAGCACTAACCAGGCAGCATGGAGGTGACTGTGAGGAACTGCTGCCAAGTTGCGTCCATGCCGGAGTCATGTCCTGGGAAAGGAGACAGCAATGAAGAATGTACATCTAAAATAGACGAACCAGAGGCTCTAACCTCAGTGCCGTGGGTAAAGGGGGATGTGATGAGAGTTAGCAGGAGAGGGATACATTTGTGGAGTGGGTAGGTGGTCAGGGGGATGTGAGGAGAAAGTTAGGAGAGGGGTACCTGTGAGGGAGGGGTGTCAGGAGTGGGATGTGAGCCTGTAAGCATGGTGACTGACACACTGCTTGGGGAGGGGCCATGTGCTGTGTTCTTCCCACAGGACTACCAGCTATCCTTTCAATCCCCATCCCCATTTATTCTAAACTTGCGCATGCGCAATCCACATTGTAAGAGGGGGCAGCTTTGGGGAATACTGGCACTGCGCTTGGGCTAAAAGCAGGAGCCTCCTGCAAAATGCAGGAGGGAAGGCAAGTGTGCCCCCCATATAACACACCGTAGTACATTATAACACCCAGTACATTATACACCCCCACCCCATATTGGACCTAGTACATTCACATATACAACATAGTATATTATACACAGCTCCCCTCCCCCATATTGCACTCAAAACACACAGCACATAACACAATACTAAATTATACACAGACCCCCCACAACCAGTGAGCACACGTTATATTACACACACACCTGACCCCCCCATACACACATTATATACAGCCCCCATTCCCACAGCACTCACTTGGCTGTGTTCTTCCTTCCAGGCAGTGCAGGAAGTCATCACATTACAGGCAGAAGACGAGGAGCTGTGAGACTAGAGCAGCTGCAGCCTGCAGGACTGACACACATGGAGCCTCAGTGTGGGGGCGGGGCCAGCCTCAGGAAGCCCCGGTTGCTATTTCTCCTTCTCCCAGTGCACAGACAGACAGTCTGGACTTCCTGTCTGTGTGCCCAGCAGCTCGGCCCCCGGCGCTACCAACAACTACCCAGCGGTGCGACTTCCCGATACAGGCCCCACCCCCGGCCAGTTCAGGACGCGCGCATGCGCAGTCCAAATTCAATGGAGGCTTACAAAAAAACCGGGAGGAAGGAGGGGGATTGCGGGGCAGCGGGAGGCTCATGCAAAAATCGGGAACCTCCCGCTGAATGCGGGAGGGTAGGCAAGCCTGCTGTGACTGCTGACACATATTCACACGCACAATATTTGTTTTCACTTTATTCCTTTAAGAGAGGGCACCAAATTCCAGCTTGTATCCATGTGACCGGGATGAACTTACAACCCTGCCCAGCGATTTCATCGGTGGCTGGGAGCCGACTTCGGCAAGTGCAGAAAATGTAAACAGTATGCCCCAATAAAACTGCATTTAGAACTACAGTAACATTACCTTTTTAGCAGGTCTGTTAAGGTGCCCATACACAGTGCGATGCGATGGCGCTCCCACAGGCATCGCATCGCACAGTACAAAAAGTATGCGCTGCACATACTTATTGTACTGCTTTCTGATTGCATCACACGCAAAACGCATGTGATGCGATCCAGCCCATAACGGGTGCAATAATCGCGCCGTGTATGTGCGGCACTGCTGAGGCGGTGGGCGGAGAGAGTTCCGGCAGGTCGGGAAAAGACGGGCAGCGTGTGAGCGGTTGTTCAGACGCTGCCCGGCATTAGACTGCCCATGCGCAATCCCGAAATTGGAGTGGAATTGAAATCTCAGACATTTTGGGGACCAATCCCGGGATCCCGCCGATCCCAGGATTGGCCTTCCTAGACTAATGTAAACAAGCGTTACATGGACGTGTGTCATTATATAGGTATAGTAGCCGTCCTTCCGCCCCTCACAGCAGTCATATAAAGCTGCTACGTGTGTACTTCCGGCTATACTGAGCAGACCCACTCACGGACAGGTTAAGGACTATGGGCCAGATGTACTAAGCTTCAAAAGTGATAAAATGGAGAGGGATAAACAGCCAGCCAATCAGCTCCCACCTGCCATGTCACACGCTGTGTTTGAAAAATGTCAGGCGGGAGCTGATTGGCTGGCTGTTTATCGCTCTCCATTTTATCACTTTTAAAGCTTAGTGCATCTGGCCCTATAACCGGTCTGTGTCTGCTGTCACCAAGCTATTCTCCTCTGATTTAACATAACATTAGTTATCTGGCCTCCCTTACTGGACAACCAAGGGGAAAACATCACCTAATTCACCAGAATACAGATCTCCATAGCTGATTATATAAATGCCAGTAACAAATATGGCCGCCTGGCCTCAGTGTGTTGGCAGGATCAGCCATGTTGCTGTCCCAACTGTAGCAATTTGTCAGTTGGTGTACCTGACACTGAAGAGAGAAGCTGCTTCTGGAAGAGAGAGCTAGTTTGCTGCGACAGCTAGTGTTGTACTCCCAGCAGATTTCTACAGGATCCCGCTATTCAGAGCCCCATAACACCTGAGCTTTACTGGACATTGTTTGTTGTGGTTATTGTGCTTATATTTCAGATCGAGATGAGCAGAAGAGAGTTACGGCGGCTCCAGGAGGACCAGAGGAGATGGAGCCGCCAAGGAGATCAAGGTAAGTGAGCTATTGGGGCAGTTAGTCCAATCTAAGGGGGCAATTTATAACAGCAGGGAGAGAGATAAAGTACCAAACTACCAGCTTCTGTCATTAATAATAATAGGAGTTGTTTGGCTGGTACTTTATCTCTCCCACTTTACCTTTCTACATGCCATGATATCTCTCTGCCTGTGTGGCATGCGGGCGGCAGTTGGGGTTAGCTGCACATGAGCTGTATGTAATACCCTCACTTTGTGGGAGATTCATGAAATCTTGGAGAGAGATACAGGGCACAATCTTTAAATCCATTTTAGACACTTAAAACCTATTGCTTATGATAAATGGTGCTGCAGCAAACCAGCACCCAAATGCCATTTTTCAAAAACATGACAGGAGCGGATTGGCTGGAGCTAAAACTTTTGATAAATGGGCCCCAAAGAGGTCTATGTACTAAGACTTGGAAAGAGATAATGTGGACAGAGATAATCTACCAACACGCCAGCTCCTAACTAACATTTTCAAACACCTCCTGTAACATGGCAGCGAGGAGCTGATTGGCTGGTACTTTATAACCAAACCCTTTATCCCAGGCTTAGTACATAGACCCCAAAGTACCAATAATCAGTCCCTAAATGTCATTTTCAAACCTTCTGTAACATGGCAGTGAGGAGCTGACTGGCGGTACTTCATAACTAGACACTTTATCCCAAGGTTAGTACATAGGCCTCCAAAGCTCCTGGCATTTTCAGGCTGACAGGGAGATGCGGTAAGCTTTAGCGACTGGTAGAGATAAAGTACCTTTACCTTTAGCCCCTAACTGTCATGTTACAAGCTCGGTTTTTGCAATAGTTCAGTCTTTATTCATTGCTATGGGAGGTGCTACCCACAGCTTCAGCTGGGACCTACAACACCTAGCAAGCCTTCTCGTAGGTGCACTAAGGATCCTTTTACTGAATCATAAAATATCACTTTTATTAGTATATAAAATGTAAATAGCATCCTGGGGAAATATTCACTGACCTTCACTCTGATTCCTTCCTAATGCCTGATGTTACTCTGGGTATGGGCTGATTGCACTAAGGTCAACATACATTGGGTCCATCACTGAAGGTTGACACGAGCCAAGGTCGACATAACAGTGGACATTATCACACCACTCAACATTTCATCTGGCATTCCCTCTGTATTTATCTGTAATTTGTCAGCTTCACCGGTTTGGGGATCTCACGTTTAGCACCGATAATTACGGTATATAGAATGTTATTTGCATTATTTTAAAAGCATATAAAGGTGTTTTTCCTGCTTGATATTATATGAACCATTGTCAGTTTGGAATATTTAATTTATGTTTTCATTTGTTACACACTGTTATACTTTTTTGGGTACTTGTTTCCTAGCACGGCGCCCATTGCATTGTATACCATAAGCCTTACAATGGTATGCGATGCGACGCGATGGCACCCGATGTTATACAATTTAAAATCGTATACCATTGTATATGGCATACAATGGCATGGGATACGATTTTAAATTGTATAAGCACCCTAATGGGTGCTTTCAATGTTAAATGGCCCCCTATAAGATTATTAATTGTATAAGCACCGTAATGGGTGCTTACAATGTTAAAAGCACCCCCACTATCAATGCCAACCCCACTATCAATGCCATCCCAAAGCATGGCGAGCGCAATACAAGTAAAGTAATACGCTTCGGGCTCAGTGGCTCGCTGCGCTCGCCACACTATATAAAATCAACTCCACGCCGACGTGGATACTGGGGGTATGAAAAGGTCGGAGGACGCGTACCGCCGCCGCTCGCCACGCTTCGGGTTGGCGTTGATAGTGGGTGTGGCATGGGGGTGCAATTAACATTGTAAGCAACCATTAGGGTGCTTATACAATTTAAAATCGCATCGCATGCGGCTATATGGCATGCGATGCGATAGAATGCATAAGATGCCATACGATTGAAAATCGTGGCGCCGTGCTAGGAAACAAGTACCCTTTTTTGTAATCCGTTTGGCTATAGTAATGGGAGGTTGGGATCATTTGGTCTACAGCATGATGGTCGACACCATTAGGTCAACATGGGAAAAGGTCGACATGATTCTAGGTCGAAAGGTCATTAGTTCGACAGGTGATTAGTTAGACAAGGTCTAGGTCGACAGTCAAAAGGTCGACATGGAGTTTTTCACTGTTTTTTTTTTACCTGAATATCAACACAGTCGACATGGACACAGTTTAAAGTGCACCGCATCTGTCCAACTACTGACCTTTCGCCCTAGAACCATGTCAACCTTTTTCGGTACTTGTGTATTTTGGCGGCGCCCATCGCATCGCATACCATAACGCATACGATGGTATGCGATGCGACGCGATTTGCTTCAATAGTGTGCGATGGCATACAATTTTCAAATTGTATGCCATTGTACATGGCATACAATGCCATACGATGCGATGCGATTAAACATTGTATAAGCACCCTAATGGGTGCTTACAATTTTAAATGCACCCCCACGCCACCCCCCCACTATAAACGTAAACCCGAAGCGTGGCGAGCGCAGCGAGCCCGCGAGGGGCGGCAGTACGCATCCTACGACCTTTTCATACCCCCACTATCCACCTCGGCGTGGAGTTGAGAATAGAATAGTGTGGCGAGCGGACGCGGATACCTGTGAAGCCCACGAAGGGACGCGTTTACCTGTGAAGGTATCCGCGTCCGCTCGCCACGCACCATTAGGGTGCTCAAAAGCACCCTTTAGGGTGCTTATACAATTTTTCATCGTATAGGGGGTCAAAATCCAGTACATGGCATGCGATGCGATGCGTTCATCGTACGATGTACATCGGGGGCGCCGCTATAATACACAAGTACCCCTTTTTCTATGTCGACCTAGACCCATGTCGACCTAATGATGTCGAACATGCTGTAGACCAAATGACCACATCCCAGTAACGGGCTGATACAGCAGCCATATCATTTTTCAAAACTTTATTATTTCGTTTAGCATGACCACTGCTCCGGGAGAGATTCTAATTTATTATACCACTGTATTGTATCCACTTACAGATATGAATAGCTTATTCTAAAAGGTGCAAACACACGAAACGATGTTGGAAACGATGTTGGAAATGATCCAACATGGTTTCAGATGGTTTCAAATCGTTCAACGTGCGTACACACGAAACGATTTGAAACACTTCACAAAAAATTGGCCTATGATCTTCCTGCATGCTAGGAATATCATAGACCAATCCTAATGATCGGCTGGTGCAAGGAACGATTTGAATAGGCTGTTCCTATTGAGATCGGGATTGTCCACATCTTGCTTCAAATCTTTCAGTGTGTATGCACCTTTACTCTTGTCCATTAGTGGTCATGCCCGAGTTCAATCATGTTTGAGCTGAGCTCTTAAAAAGGTGCCATTGCCTCCTGAACCGCCCATATTGTTTAAGTCATCTGTGTATCAGTAATCATTGCCAGACGTTTCAGCAAGATATAACCGGCAATACTCTGCTACCTAGTTACACATATTATTCATATAGTGGTCAGATCGCACAATAGAGCACAAACACTACAATCCGTTAAGGCAGCACGCTCCAGGTAACAGTCAGGCTGCGGCTCTTGCTAGAGCGGTATAGCCCAGTGAGGGCTGACTTTGACACTCCAGCTTTGTTGGACTACACATCCCAGCATGCCCTGCTAGTTTTACCAATTGGCTATGCTAAAACTGATGCAGGGCATGCTGGGATGTGTAGTTCAACAACAGCTGGAATGTCAAGGTTAGCCGTCACTGGTATAGACTGTCAGGGTAGCCCTCTTATAAGGGTTTAGGGATCACAGATCGCAGATCCTGACCACAAAGTGGTTGGGATTGGTAAATCAGGTTCAAGTGGACATGGTGCATTATTAATCACTGACCCATGTGACACAGGCCGACTCCATGGTACACTTATGGTGGTTCTGTATGGTAATCACTGGGTTCTGGTCTGGTACTATCAGGCTCTTTCAGAGGTTCTTAGAGGCCCAAAGAAACACACATTTTTGAGGTCCCCACCATCTTATTCTTAAACAAAAATAATAATAACATTTGTCATGTTAAATTGATTTGAATGCTTACCTTTAATAAAATGTACATATAAATTCTGTATACATATACTGATGTAGTGGATTATTGGCGATTTCAAGTTCTAGTTTAGACACTAGGTATTCATCTAGTTGCCAAAATAGCAAATAGACAAATATAAAAAAAAAAAAAACCTCACAAAAATAACTCTAGAAATAAGGATTTCCAGTTAGAGGCACGAATAATACCCATGCCACCCCCATCCACACATACTATATCTGGTAGGCACTGGCTATTATTGCTCTGTAATGTTATCTTTCTAACAAACGATAATACCCCTTTCACACCAGAAAATGCAGGGAACCACCCAGGAATTCGGCCCAGGGATCATGCCCCGGTTGGCCCCTTTCACACCAGAAAAGTCTCTGCGTTTTCTGGTGTGGGAAGGAGGCAGAGAGGAGGCCGTCAGAAGGCAGGGGTAGCTGGGATGGTGGCGGAGGCCGGTGAATAGTACTCACCCTGGGTTGCTGGTCCTCGGTGCAGGCCGGTGATCCACACAGGTCAGACAGCAGGTGCAGATGACGCAGCTCTCCGGCGGGAGTAAGGGCACCGGAGAGCTGCATCATCTTCATCCACCTCCTGTCCTGTCATCTGCGCCCGCCGCCTGTGTGGATCCCCAGCCTGACCATCTGCACCATGGACCAGTAACCAGGGTTAGTAATCCCTACCCCATTCAAAACGGCCAGGACCTTGGGTTGAACCCGTGAACAACCCTGCTTGGTTGAAATCCTGGCAAATTTTCCCAGGAGTTTGACCCGGGAACCTAACAAACCAGCGCTACCCGGGAAATTAGGCTGGTGTGAAAGGGGTATTACAAAAACTCACTTGAAATATAACCCTGATATTCTGCCTCTCATCACTGACAAATCATAATTATGAGGTTGTTGATATTCTGCCATCGAAAAAACGGTTCCGCAGTATCCCGGTACGTACAAAGCGCATGCTAAACAGTTTTTTTTCCAACTGCTGTTAATATGCTGAATGATAAACAATGAAATGGGATATGTTTGTGCAGGTACTTGTGTGTCATTTTTTGTTGACAGTGCATTGTTGTAGTGTATTGTTGACACAATAAAGTATTATATTCAGAATGTGATTGCTGTAACTCAATTTGCTGATCAGCAATTGCTTTGAACATGTTATTTATTAATAATAGTTATTTAATAATTATCTAGTAATTATAGCTACAATATAAAGGTATATCTTTTCAGACGATTCTACGCAGACCGTTTTTGTGGAGAGGCTGCGCTCCGAGCGCCAAAGAAGATCTCGTCAGGAAACCAGTGACGAAACATCTCAAAGGGAGAACAGAGCCCGAAGCCGTTCACCCATTTTTATCCCTGGTCCCAGGGAACTTCATCGAGCCTCTGATCCTCCAGCTGAACATCATCAGAATTACGCAGACCTCGTAGACGAGCTCGAGAGGGAGTATTTCAATGACAGGATGTTGGAGATGCACGAGCAGATTCCAGAGTCGACCATCTTTGTTGAGATCAACGCGCAAGACTTCCTGTCGTCTGAAATGGTGTTCATCGGTGAGCTTAACCAACCAGCCATGATTGTAGAGGTCAACGGACAGCATATCCTGGCCATGGAGGTAGACAGCGACAGTCGTAACCTCGAATACCTGCAGATACGTCTCACCAGGGAGAATGTCGCACCCTGGGATTTGGAGATCAGCGCATTTCCATCGTGCACTATTGCTGAGGATGAAGAGCCGCAATTCTGCGTGATCTGTATTATGGAGTTCCAAAATGGAGAGCGGGTGTCAGTTCTGCCCTGTGGCCACAGATTTCATCCGAGCTGCATCTACGTGTGGGCGGACTCAAATCCCAGCTGTCCTGTGTGCCGCAGACAGTCCACTCGGTGGCCGGTCCTGTGTCGTATCTCCTGAATACACCGAGAACATGAAGATCTTCTCCACCGTACATCGTGGTAATTCCTTCTATCTCTCTCCTCACAGGTGTTATCCCATTTTGGGTTTTCTTCTCTCTCTTTTCTTTACAGGGCTGACACGACTTGGGAGCATTTTGCCACTCGTCACCGTTAGCGGTGAGGGTCCCGAGGGATTTTCCCTGTTATCTCCTGAATACACGGTGACACTATTGGCTCGTGTTCTCCGTGCAGGTTTATCAGGAATTTCAGGTTTTTACCTCGGGCCAAGTCGTCTCACCCCCTCCTACCCCTCACTTAGCATTAGTCATGTTAGTATTTGGTTTTACTACACTCCACACACACTCCTGTGGCCATTTTGGGTTTGCTTCTCGCTCCTCTTTTCTTTACACTCTTTTCTGCTTTCCGCACCATCACAACCGCTCTATCCCATCCCATCAGCTTTCAGCTGCCTCTATTACACACCACCCACACTCCTGCGGGCTAGGGCTGACACAACTTGGGAGCATTTTGCCACTCGTCACCGTTAGCGGTGAGGGTCCCGAGAGATTTTCCCTGTTATCTCCTGAATACACGGTGACAATATTGGCTTGTGTTCTCCGTGCAGGTTTATCAGGAATTTCAGGTTTTTACCTCGGGCCAAGTCGTCTCACCCCCTCCTCCCCCCTCACTTGGTATTAGTCAGGTTGGTAATTATTTTTACTACACCCCACCCACACTCATGCGGCCTAGGGCTGACACGACTTGAGAGCATTTTGCCACTCGTCACTGTTAGCGGTGAGGGTCCCGAGGGATTTTGTCCTGTTTTTGCCTGAATACACGGTGACACTATTGGCTCGTGTTCTCCGTGCAGGTTTATCAGGTTTTTCAGGTTTTTACCTCGGGCCAAGTCATCTCACCCCCTCCCCCCCCCCCCCTCACTTGGTATTAGTCATGTTGGTATTTGTCTCTTTTACACTTCTCCAACACTCCTGCGGCCGATGGCACAGAAACTCAAATACTAAATTAGCATATTGGGCCCGAATCATAATCCAAAGCTGTAGTGGCACATTCAGTAAAGTACTGATATTTGGTACCCTGCGCATGTGTTGGACCCATACTGCCCATGTACAGTATGTGTCCACAACATTGGTTGAACTATGGCATCAGACAGTCAGTGATTGATAGTCTGATGCTGCTTGGGGATGGCATGGGGATGGAGGTTGTTTGTGAAAGATGGGGCCAGGATCTACTTCGGAGGACTGAGATTTTCAGACCTGATCGGAGCAGATTCCATGGTCGGCTTGCATGACCCAACTGGGTCGGAGCTGGACAAAGTTGTCACAGGAGATCGGATACTGCAGCCCAGGATGCCGTTCCGATCAGTAACGCAGCAGGAGGTGCAATGCCTATCATTGTATATAGGTCTATTCGTCAGGTGGTGTGGGGGTAGGCTAGCGGTTTGGGGTTGGGGCCACCTGTGTCGACCAGTCAGCTGCTCCATGCACTAGTTTTTATAGTGTAATCCTGCTTGATCGGCAGGGCGGCTCCTTCAACGATCTGCTTCCCCACTTTCTACACCACATCACGAATAGACAAGACTTGGGAGCATTTGCCACTCGTCACCGTTAGCGGTGAGGGTCCCGAGGGATTTTCCCTGTTTTCTCCTGAATACACGGTGACACTATTGGCTCGTGTTCTCCGTGCAGTTTTTTCAGGTTTTTCAGGTTTTCACCTCGGGCCAAGTCATCCCACCCCCTTACTCCCTTGGCATTAGTCAGGTTGTTATTTCGATAGTTCTGGAGATGTGGACATTTTGATTGTAGGCTAGCTAGGGGCTGACTCTTTTAGCCTGGATTCCCCACCCACCCTAGCCCAAACTTTTTTTTTCTTTTTTCTTGCCTGTTGGGGTTGGTCAACCTCTCTGTGGCGGGAAATAACGTCAGTCCAGTGGCTAATGCGCTGCTTTATGGAGGAGCGCTCTCTTTTCAGGGTGTGGTATGACTGTCCAACAATCGGGATCATGACAGTCAGTTTACCGACATCGGAATCCCGACTGCCAGTTAGTGCTCTGACAAGGGGGTGAGCGCAAAGAAGCCCCTTGCAGGCTCGGTGGCTCGCCACAGGTTCTATTCTCCCTCTATGGGGGTCATGGACCCCACAAGGGAGAATAGACCCTGTCAGTTGGGATCCCCCATGTCAGAGCACCGGCAGTCGCAATTCCTATGTTGGTACACTTACCGTCAGGATCCCGATTGCCGGGCAGTCATCCGGCACCCCTCTTTCTAATACACTGATCTAGTGTGACCTACCCTACTGGGGGTCAGGGCCACTGACTGTCTAGTTGGCCTATTGTGGTGTACTGGCCAATTGGCTTATGTCACTGGTAAACTGACCGTTCTTTCTGTCTGCCACCATAGTTATTTAAAATGTTACAAAATAAAAAGGTTGACTGATTTTAATGGCATTACTGTTGTCCATGTCGTTATTTTAGATAAGTTAGATTTTATCCACTAGCAAATATGGTTAATGTGTGAGGTCACACTCAATCTCACATCTGCCGACAGGAAGTTTCATTAATAATATTACACCATCCAGCCCATACTAATGTTTTATTGCTAGAATCCCCTAATATCTGGGAAATCCTCTTCATTTTTGGAAGTTAATACAATGGGTGAGATTTAATAGGATGAGAGATTCAAAAAGTGAGAGATTTGGTAAGAAATCTCCAGTTTTCTAAAGTGGCAATCATTTACACGGCAAAATCAAACTGGTTTTGCAGTGTAAATGATTGCCGCTTTAAAAAAACCTGGAGATTTCTTACCAAATCTCTCACTTTTTGAATCTCTCATCCTATTAAATCTCACCAATATGTTATCATCAGGTGACATATATAGCATCAGGTGACATATATAGCATCAGGTGACATATATAGCATCAGGTGACATAAGTGGCATCAGGTGACATATATAGTATCAGGTGACATATATAGCATCAGGTGACATATATAGCATCAGGTGACATAAGTAGCATCAGGTGACATATATAGTATCAGGTGACATATATAGCATCAGGTGACATTTTAAATACTTTAGCAGGAACCGATGGATCGGAAAAACAGAACCAAAATCTAGTCCAGGCATTCCCAATCACAGTCCTCAAGGCACACCAACAGTGCAGGTTTTGTAGATATCCAGGCTTGAGCACATCTGAGGGATTCTGATTAAACCATCTGTGCTGAAGCCTGGATATCACTAAAACCTGCACTGTTGATGTGCCTTGAGGACCGTGATTGGGAATGCCTGATCTAGTCTAATGCAGGGGTAGCCAACTCCAGTCCTCGAGAGCTACCAACAGTGCGTGTTTTCCAGGTTTCCTCATAGAATCACAAATGAAGTAATTAGCTCCACCTATGGATCTTTTAAAATGTGTCATTGAGTAATGCGTGCACCTGTGCACAAGCTAGGTGCTCTGAAAAATGTGAATTGTTGGTAGCTATTGAGGACTGAAGTTGGCTACCCCTGGTCTAGTGTGTACGCACAATGCTGATGATGTGCACTCACACAACTTGTCAGCAATGTAACATGGAGCCTGCACCCCCACCGTCGCTCGTTGCGGCTGGCATTAACAAAAGTGTGTATGCACTAGCCGATGCCAGCACCCCACCGGGTCCCATCTCGGAGGATGCCGCTGGGTACAGACATCATCCAGTGCGTATACAGCTATATACTGACTTGTGTTATAGTCTAGTAGCTTTACTTCCATGCCTCATAGCAGTCACATAAAGCTGCTCAGCATGTACTGTACTTACTGTAGCAGTCACATAAAGCTGCTCAGCATGTGCTGTACTTACTGTAGCAATCACATAAATCTGCTCAGCATATGCATTACATACTGTAGCAGTCACATAAATCTGCTCAGCATGTACTGTACTTACTGTAGCAGTCAAATAAAGCTTCTCAGCATGTACCGTACTTACTGTAGCCGTCACATAAAGCTTTTCAGCATGTACCGTACTTACTGTAGCCGTCACATAAAGCTGCTCAGCATGTGCTGTACTTACTGTAGCAGTCACATAAAGCTGCTCAGCATGTCCTGTACTTACTATAGCAGTCACATAAAGCTGCTCAGCATGTGCTGTACTTACTGTAGCCGTCACATAAATCTGCTCAGCATGTGCTGTACTTACTGTAGCAGTCACGTAAATCTGCTCAGCATGTACTGTACTTACTGTAGCAGTCACATAAAGCTATTCAGCAAGTACTGTACTTACTGTAGCAGTCACATAAAGCTGCTCAGCATGTGCTGTACTTACTGTAGCAGTCACACAAATCTGCTCAGCATGTACTGTACTTACTGTAGCCGTCACATAAAGCTGAGAGCATATACTGTACTTACTGTAGAAGTCACATAAAGCTGCTCAGCATGTGCTGTACTTACTGTAGCAGTCACATAAAGCTGCTCAGCATGTGTTGTACTTACTGTAGCAGTCACATAAAGCTGCTCAGCATGTGCTGTACTTACTGTAGCAGTCACATAAAGCTGCTCAGCATGTGTTGTACTTACTGTAGCAGTCACATAAAGCTGCTCAGCATGTACTGTACTTACTGTAGCCGTCACATAAAGCTGACAGCATGTACTGTACTTACTGTAGAAGTCACATAAAGCTGCTCAGCATGTGCTGTACTTACTGTAGCAGTCACATAAAGCTGCTCAGCATGTGTTGTACTTACTGTAGCAGTCACATAAAGCTGCTCAGCATGTGCTGTACTTACTGTAGCAGTCACATAAAGCTTCTCAGCATGTACTGTACTTACTGTAGCAGTCACATAAAGCTGCTCAGCATGTGCTGTACTTACTGTAGCAGTCACATAAAGCTGTTCAGCATGTGTTGTACTTACTGTAGCCGTCACATAAAGCTGACAGCATGTACTGTACTTACTGTAGCCGTCACATAAAGCTGACAGCATGTACTGTACTTACTGTAGAAGTCACATAAAGCTGCTCAGCATGTGCTGTACTTACTGTAGCAGTCACATAAAGCTGCTCAGCATGTGTTGTACTTACTGTAGCCGTCACATAAAGCTGACAGCATGTACTGTACTTACTGTAGCCGTCACATAAAGCTGACAGCATGTACTGTACTTACTGTAGAAGTCACATAAAGCTGCTCAGCATGTGCTGTACTTACTGTAGCAGTCACATAAAGCTGCTCAGCATGTACTGTACTTACTGTAGCAGTCACATAAAGCTTCTCAGCATGTACTGTACTTACTGTAGCAGTCACATAAAGCTGCTCAGCATGTGCTGTACTTACTGTAGCAGTCACATAAAGCTGCTCAGCATGTACTGTTCTTACAGCTATACTGAGCGGACCGACTCATGGACAGATTAGGTCCTATATATCGGACTGTACCTGCTGTCACCATACTATTTATTCCCTGATTTAGCACATTACAGATATCTGACCTCACTTACTGGATACCCAGGTAAGTCACCAGGCTACGGTCAGGTGCTGCCACGGTGACGGGTCATCACAAATCAGTAAGCGAATATTCAGAATATGTTATTGATTGTTCTGCACAGATAACAAGGCTTCCCCCATGGACATTGGAATGTGGGTAAATGAGAAAAAAAAACAATTGAAAATTTGGTCTATTAAATAACTGAATAATATGTATATTGTCACCGGGAGAGGGTGTAAATCTGACTCATGCGCGCCATTGCTGAATTCCATATGGTAATGCGGGAGTCTCCTGTGTACACTAACAATCCACACGTGAAAGCCTGTCCCGCCCACTGCAGTCATCATTAGTATCTGGGCTCGGACCCACTTCATGCTGGATACAGAAGATACGTCTGAATCAGTTTCCATCTGAAAGCTACTATGAAGGAAGAAGCCGGCAGACGCATCCACAGTACGGAGCAGTTCCGGGCATCGCATGGTGCACCCAGGCACTACTCAGAAACATCCATAATACAGACAGTGTGTCCCATGATTGTAAGAGTTTACACACTTCATCCAACATGGGTCAAGGCTGTAACAAACATGTACTGTAACAAGAGTGTAATGTGATTACAAGAACATATGGTTACAAACAGCGTCCCTTTACTTCATACAAGAAAAGTTCCTGTAATACATATAAATACATTATGCAATCATTGTCCTGACTGGCTGATTATCAGTGGATCCGGCCAATGAGTGCATTGGGTAGCTGCAACCAATAAGCGATGATCGGCCTGTCGGGCAAGAGACATTTTCCAACATTCCAAACTGAGCGCCCATCCTTTCACCTGTTCTGTCACAGGGGAGGCATGGGGAAATGTTCCCTCTACAGGGAAGGAACCCGGATCATGTGGCCATTCACTACTATCTCATAGCGTATATCTGCTGGTCTGACAGACATTGCATAGTGTATGCCCAGCATAAGACGGGTATGGGTCATAGGATCAACACAAGCATTAGGTCCTAATGCAAGCATGTCCAAACTATGGCCCTCCAGCTGTTGTGAAACTACAAGTCCCATCATGCCTTGCCTCAGTTTTGCTTTTAGGGAATGTTAAACTATTGCAAGGCATGCTGGGATGTGTAGTTTCACAACAGCTGGAGGGCCATAGTTTGGACATGCCTGTCCTAATGAATGAAGCATTCTCTGTAGAGTAATAAAGACCTGGTAATATTACAGTCCCGCACTCGCTGTCCCTTCCCAGTGATATCTGGGCCTCTTAGCAGCCCGTGGTTCTGTGAGAAAGGACCGGCAAGTGTGTAGTATAAGGAGGACAGTAACGTATCTTTATTGCATTTGACATTTGGGCGAATAGTGAAGGCCCATACACACTTGACGATTTTCAGCTGAAAATCGCTCAAAACAGCAGTTTGTATGCCCCGGAGATTGCCGACTAGCGATGATGCGCGCTCCCGCATCATCGCTAGGAAAGTGGTTCATCTGCTGGTTTTACCAGCAGATGTGGCGATGATGGATGGTTTTTCATCCATCATCGCCATGTGTGTACGCCTGCCGGGCTGAAAGATTAACCACTTTCAGCCCGGCGGACCGCCGCGCCGCCCCCCGCCCCCGCCTGTCATAATACTCACCCTGTCCAAGTGCTGCTGCGCCGGCTCCATGCATCCTGCTCCGAGTCCCTGCCTGTCTGCTTGTCCCGCCCTCCTGCTCAGTGCTCACCACGGAGCACTTCTCCCTCACCCGGCAACACACTCTGCTGGCCACGCCCCCCCTGCTATGCTTAACACAGAGCACTGAGAGCAGGGGGCACTGCTGGCCACCAATGTTTTATGTTTAAAGCAGTAATATATACATTGCTGGCATATGCCAGCAATGTATATATTGCTGGAACCACTGGGCACCAATGTTAAATTTTTAAGGCAGTAATATATACATTGCTGGCATAAGCCAGCAATGTATATATTGCTAGCACCACTGGGCACCAATGTTACATTTTTAAGGCAGTAATATATACATTGCTGGCACATGCCAGCAATGTATATATTGCTAGCACCACTTGCCACCAATGTAATGTTACTTATAAGCCAGTAATATATACATTGCTGGCACAGGCCAGCAATGTATATATTATTGGCACCACTGGGCACCAATGATTATTAATTTGCTTGCTGCCCACAAATAATTATGAATTAGCCAGTAATATATACATTGCTGGCACATGCCAGCAATGTATATTTTAGTGGCATCACTGCCCACCAATGTTACTTACAAGCCAGTAATATATACATTGTTGACACAGGCCAGCAATGTATATATTATGGGCACCACTGCCCACCAGGGTTAAAGGGAGCAGGAACTGGGCGGAACTGCGTTCCATCAGTTTTATTTTGGAGGTGGAATGGTTCCGCCTCCGTCCGCATCGCTAAACAGCTGACAGCCGGGCAGAGCGGTGGGAAATCAGGATGTCTCAGAGAAGGTCCATCCGTCCGTGGCGTAGCTATTTTAAAATTATGTGCCAACTCACGGCTCGTGAGCCAATCAGAGCTCGCGGGACGGCAACAAATGAGGAGCTGCCGGGCCGCGAGCACCGATTGGCTCGCAAGTCATTTGAAATAGCCGCACCACGGATGTTCTGAGACATCCGGGTTTCCCACCGCTCTGCCCTGCTGTCTCCTTTCCCACACAGTGCACACCTCTGGCACTGGGCATGTTACCCCTGGCACTGAGAATGTAATACCTGGCAATGAGCATGTATGTAAGCGGCACTTATGTGGCATAATAAAAAATGGGCATTACCATGTTTGGCATATTGTGAAATGGGCATTACCGTGTTTGGCATATAGTATAATGGACATTACGGTGTGTGGCATAATGTGTAATTTGCATTACTGTGTGCATTTCTGTGTCCCTGACCCATAAAGCCATGCCCTAAAATTTTTGGCACAAAATGTTCAGTTTTTATTAGGTGTTGGGTTGTTTTGCACTGTGGGGCATCATTTGAATCAGGGGTGGTATTATGTGGCCACATTATTCTTTTCCTGACAGTGTGGCTGTGACATAATTGGGGGGGGGGGGGGAAGAGTCAGGGAAGCAAATTTTTCCACTTTAGGCACTGCTGCGCACTAATGTATAGTGATAATAGTTATTAATGTAAACACTGCTGGAGCAGACCAGCAATGTATATGAGACCACTGCCACTGGCCATCAATGTATATTTTTATGGCGTTAATGTATACACTGCTGGCGCAGGTCAACAATGTATATGTTACCACCGCCACTGCCCCCCAATGTATATTTTGTTGTGGCGGTAATGTATACATTGCTGGGGAAGGTGAATGGATTTCTCCCTACGTGCACGGTGGCAAATTAAATGGTAGTTGTGCACATGGGCGGGATTTTGCCCAGTCGGAGCAGAGTCAGGTAGCGTTTACCTGTTTGCTGGGCTCCGAATATACACAGCCCAGCGATCAGTTCTGAATCAGGCCCCTAGAACAGAAATGCACTGAATAAAATGGCCCCTGCTCCCACCCTTGGAATACAAACCCTGCCCATTATGTAAATAGCCTTTTATATGAAAGATTTTCAGCAAAGTCTTTCACCTCCTGAAAATCTCTTGCTCTTTGGGGAAAATAGCTCAGTGTGTACGCACTACTTTGGTGACAAATATATCTTTCAGAGATTTTGGCAAAGTCTTTTGAAATGAAAATCTTCAAGTGTGTATGGGCCTTAACACTTGGCTCAAACAAAACGTCTACACAAGTACCTACCTCGGGAGGTTTGGAGCAGATGCCGACGTCACCACAGCAGATGGGGAGGAAGGTGTTGAGGGCTGCGGAGATTCTGGGGCTCTTGGAACCCTTCCCATTCGGTACCAGATGCCCATACTGTTCAGCTCCCTATCCAGGAGACATACACAAACACATGAGTATATAACTATATTAGTAAGGCTGACTAATGTGGTAGCTCAACATCCTAACAAAAGAAAAATGGGATATTTATGCCCTGAGGTAACGTACTCATGGGCCTAATATGTTCCTCTGTAATGCAACCAAGCACATAATGGACACATTAAATACAGGGATTGATCTGTATTGGATATACATCTTGATTACCAATGGCATTTCACCATAAAGGAAAGAGTCAAATCACTGAATGTTTTATGAACATCGCTTGGCTATGTCTGGTATATCAGCCACAGAAAGATTATGAATAAACATTGTTCTATAATAATGATGCACGTTCCCCATTTCCAGCTACCCAATGTGTACCCAGCATAATATCACAAGTGTTCCTTCTAAGCTTCTGTTACAGGGTGCTGCACCCTGCCCGTTTTTAAAACCTCAAAATGCTCCCTGCCCTTTTTGTGTGTGGCACTCTGCGCCCTTGCGCTGCCCCCCACCTCGTTGACGTGCCGCTGAGAACTTTCGGTGTGTGCCATCATGTGTAATGGGTATTACGGTGTGTGGTATAATGTGTAATGGCCATTGTGGTGCATGGTATAATGTGTAATGGGTATTACATTGTGTGGTATAATGTATAAGAGGCATTACAGTATATGCCATAATGTGTAAGAGGCATTATGGTGTGTGGTGTAATGTGTAAGAGTCATTACAGTGTGTGCCATAATGTGTGATGTCATTAGGTCATAATATGTAATGGACATAGCTCAGTATGACAATGTGTAATGGGTATTAGGGTGTGTGGTATAATGTATAAGAGGTATTACAGTGTATGCCATAATGTGTAGCTGTCATTATGACAGAAAATGGAATGGACATAGCACAGCATGACAATGTGTAATGGGTATTACGGTGTGTGGTATAATGTGTAATGGGCATTATGGTGTGTGGTATAATGTGTAATGGGTATTTTGTTGTGTGATATAACGTGTAGTTGTCATTATTACAGAATATGTAATGGACATAGATCAGTATGACAATGTGTAATGGGTAGTAGGGTGTGTGGCATAATGTGTAATGGGCATTATGGTATTTTGTTTTAATGTGTAATGGGTATTACGGTGTGTGGTATAATGTGTAATGGGCATTATGGTGTGTGGTATAATGTGTAATGGGCATTATGGTGTGTGCGGTATAATGTGTAATGGGTATTACGGTGTGTGGTATAATGTGTTTTCATTGCGACAGAATATGTAATGGCCATAGCAGAATATGACAATGTGTAATGGGCATCATTCTTATAATTTTTGCTGTTTCTGATGTAAATTTCTAGTATAAAATGTGCTCTTTCGATTGAAAAAGTGCTCTGCCTGATGGTCAGCGCCCTGCCCTAAAAAAATCAGAGTGTGAACACTAGTGGGGTATTGCCAGCAGCCACTTTACGGGATATGGTCGTATTGTTGACACCACTTAGGTCGACAGTCATTAGGTCGACACCGTTGGGTCGACAGGTGGCAGGTGGGGTATGGCCAGCAGTCACAGTAACATATACACAGAGGGGTATAGCCAGCAGTTACAGCATCGTATACACAGTAGGGTTAAAGCCATCAGTCACAGTAACGTATACACAGAGGGGTATGGCCAGCAGTTACAGTATCGCATACACAGTGGGGTTAAAGCCAGCAGTCACAGTAATGTATACACAATGGGGTTACGAGCAGCAGTCACAGTAATGTATACACAGTGGGGTATGGCCAGCAGTCACAGTGGAGTATGGCCAGTAGTCACAGTATGCACAGGAGTCCAGTAGAAAAAAAAAAAAAACAATTACAGCAGAGTGCGCAGCGGAGCATGCAAAGCGCAGGCTTCCATCCAATATAATGGCGCAGAGCCGCAGTCGCACCGAATTCTGTGGGATGCAATTCTCTGGAGAACCCAAGGCCGGGAAGATGGCACTGAGCCTCGTTGGGGGATGTGAGTGTGGCGGAAACGCCCATTGTTCGGAGCATCTCTTTTATTTGATATGTTGGTACTTGTTTCCTAGCACGGCCACAATCTGGAGTAATCGTGTCCCTTAATTAAGGGACACGATTACCCCCGATGGACCCGATTTCTTTTGAAATCAGGTCCATTTTGCCGGCTAGGATACAATATCGGGGGCATCGCGTCGGTCGGGACCATTAACATTGGTCCCGACGCGACCGACGCGATGCCCCCGATATTTCCATAGGCTTCAATGTTAAAAAATATTTTAACATTGAAATCTTGTCGGGAAAGTTAAAATATCGGGGGCATCGCGTCGGTCGGGACCATTAACATTGGTCCCGACGCGATGCGACGCGATGCCCCCGATTTTTGCATAGGCTTCAATGTTAAAATATTTTTTAACATTGAAATGGTGAAAAATTGTGAAAAAATGTGAAATGGGCCAATATGACCCATTTCACATTATAGATGTCCCCGTCGTCACCCCACGATAGACGCCAACCCGAAGCGTGGCGAGCGCAGCGAGCCCGCGAGGGGCGGCGGTGCGCGTCCTCCGACCTTTTCATTCCCCTACTATCCACGTCGGCGTGGAGTTGAGAATAGAATAGTGTGGCGAGCGCAGCGAGCCACCGAGCCCGAAGCGTGGCGAGCGCAGCGAGCCCCGCGAGGGGACGCGGATACCTTCACAGTTATACGCGTCCCTTCGCGACCTTCACAGGTGTCCGTGGCGACGCGGACACCTGTGAAGTCCGCGAAGGGACGCGTTTACCTGTGAAGGTATCCGCGTCCCCTCGCCACACTATTCTATTCTCAACTCCACGCCGACGTGGATAGTAGGGGAATGAAAAGGTCGTAGGACGCGCACCGCCGCCCCTCGCGGGCTCGCTGCGCTCGCCACGCTTCGGGTTGTCGTCTATCGTGGGCTGGAGTTTACGCGCTTACATTTGGGGGGGTTGGGAATTTTTTTCATTTAATCCAATGTAAAATTGGGTCCCAGGGACCCAATTTACATTGGATTCAATGAAAAAAATCGGGTAAAAAATCGGGTCCAAAATCGGTCGGTCGCGTCGATCGCATCGCATGCGACCAAATCGCATGCGATGCGATCGACCCGATTTTTCCGACACGACCACCCCGATCTAAATCGGTGTGGCCGTGCTAGGAAACAAGTACCTATATGTTTGTTTGGCCCCATCACACACAATGGTGGCCCCCACCGTAATGCCCATCACACATGATGGCCCACACTGTAATGTCCATCACACATGGTGGCCCCCACTGTAATGCCCATCACACATGATGGCCCTCACTGTAATGCCCATCACACATGATGGCCCACACCGTAATGCCCATCACACATGATGGCCCACACCGTAATGCCCATCACACATGATGGCCCACACTGTAATGCCCATCACACATGATGGCCCCCACTGTAATGCCCATCACATATGATGGCCCACACTGTAATATCCATCACACATGATGGCCCACACTGTAATGCCCATCACACATGATGGCCCCCACCGTAATGCCTATCGCACATGATGGCCCACACTGTAATGCCCATCACACATTATGGTTGTCCACACCGTAATGCCTATCGCACATGATGTCCCACACTGTAATGCCTATCACACATGATAGCCCACACTGTAATGCCCATCACACATGATGACCCACACTGTAATGCCCATCGCACATGATGGCCCCCACTGAAGTTCCCATCGCACATGATGACCCACACTGTAATGCCTATCACACATGATGGCACCCACTGTAATGCCCATCGCACATGATGACCCACACTGTAATGCCCATCGCACATGATAGTGGCCCACACTGTAATGCCCATCGCACATGATGACGGTCCACACTGTAATGCCCATCACACACGATGACCCACACTGTAATGCCCATCACACACGATGACCCACACTGTAATGCCCATCACACACGATGACCCACACTGTAATGCCCATCACACACGATGACCCACACTGTAATGCCCATCACACACGATGACCCACACTGTAATGCCCATCACACACGATGATCCACACTGTAATGCCCATCACACATGATGACCCACACTGTAATACCCATCACACACCTTAACAGCGACTACATATGATGGCACATAAGAGCCTCTTACCTACATGCTCATTGCCAGGGGTTTCTTACTCAATGCCAAAGGTTTTATGCTTAGTTGCCAAGAAGGTTTCATGCTCGTTGCCCAGGAGGTATTATATCCTTGTTACCCAGAATGGGAAAAGCAACCCCAGCAAGCCCTCCTGTCTGTGGAGGGAGGGCTTAGCCGGCAGGAAGAGCTGACAGCCACTGCTAGCAGAGAGCAGCTTAGCGTTGTGGCGGGGGGGGGGGGGATTTGTCACTTTAAAGAGCTGCCATGCCGCTCACTTCTCAGGACTTCAGCAGTGGTAACAGCATGGGGGACGGTGGCGGGCTACATCTGTAACAACAGACACACAGCTTTCAGCAGAGAGCTCATCAGCGTTTCAGTGCATGCAGGGGGGGCGGATGAGAAAGTTTGCAACGGGGTGTCAGCGCACCAGGGGGGCAGCGGAAGGGCGCAAAGTCCCAGACACAAAAAGGGCAGGAACACTAATTTCTGTGTCCTACGGATGACAGAAGGAGGGTGATATGGTCAGATGTATCTGCCTTCACCGTGGTTCGCAACAAGAGGACTAGCGCAGATTTTGACCCAACTTGAATAACTCTGCAGCTCTTAAGGCCCCCATCTGCTAGGGTGGGGAATCACCTGTGGTACCCCGCCAACTCACCCGGCAGCTGCTACGTTCAGTTCACAAATATTTCTACCCATGCATGTTGCCCCTTCTTTATATAAACACCTCTTTCTACACTTTTATGAAAACTCTTCACTACTGTATAACCGCAGCTCACCGTTACCAATTCTAAACAGTCTCTTGTTACAGTACATCTTCAGTTGTGACACCTGTCAGTATCACACTGACCCCAGGGGTTAATAAACTGCTTTCTGTTCTACCCTGATACTAGTAAATCCCCTAAACTCCAATACTGCTCTAAAACAAACAGTCATATTTATTGTGGGTTTTATTACTGTTTTAATTCAGCTCATCCTGGAAAAGGATTTGTGGCATTGAGAAAACCTCTACGAGTATTCATAACAGTGTCTTGAGAATAAAACATTAATCTGGTCATGTAATTATAATTATGGTCAAAATAATAGGCAAAATCAGTGCTGGTGGCTGCCAATCGTAAAATATGTGATAACAGAAGTGAATCACTTGCCTCACCACATAATTACTTTTAAGTACGATATAAACAATCAACTAAATATATATTTTTTTGGCATTTTTCAATAAAGAAACTTTTAGCCTAGTGCTGCTGTGAAAAAAATTCTGATACTCTCTCTAGGTCTGTGGGTCCCAACCTCGGTCCTCAGGACCCCCCAACAGTCTGCGTTTTCCAGGTCACCCGGCAGGTGCACTCATTATTCACTGACACATTTTAAAAGATCACAGGTGGAGCAAAGTATTTCACCTGTGATCCTGCATGGAGGCCTGGAAAATGTACACTGTTGGGGAGTCCTGATGACCGAGGTTGAGAACCACTGCTCTTGGGTGTTGGGATTTAAAAAAAGTTTGGGAACCACTGCCCTACGCCATACTAGAAAGATGTACCGAAAAAGTTACTTGCAGCCAATCAAGCAGGTCTGAATCACCCTCTACATTTAGTTTTCTGTACTGTTGCTGGAAGTCTGCATACTTTTATTCAGGCAATGTATGGTTCTATCTATATGATGCTTTGAAATAAAAATCATTCTTTAAAAAAAAAAAAACCTTTCAAAAATTCTATAGACTTAATGTTCTATAGAAATATCTCACAAGAAGCATTTAGGCATAGACACGCCCATAGGTTTATTTATTTATTAACAGTTTCTTATATAGCACACACATATTTCACAGCGCTTTACAGAGAATACTTGAACATTCACATCAGTCCCTGCCCCAGTGGAGCTTACAATCTAATCCCTACCACACACACACATTCCAGGGTTAATTTTGTTGGAAGCCAATTAACCTACCAGTATATTTTTGGATTGTGGGAGGAAACTGGAGTACCAGGAGGAAACCCACGCAAGTATGGGGAGAATATACAAACTCCACACAGTTAGAGCCATGGTGGGAATCGAACCCATTACCTCAGTGCTGTGAGGCAGTAATGCTAACCATTAAACCATCCGTACTGCTCCATGTGGAGTTAGACACGCCCTTTGGGCACTGTGTGACACGCCCCTTACAAAGGCGCTTGGCGCATCCTACTGTAATTTTCCTGACTGTAGTTTTCAATTGGAGGGAAGTATGTTGTAACCACAAAGAAAAGTGATCTACATCAGATTCATAGACTTGTTAATAGTACCCCTTTTATACCAAAAACGCCAGGTCGCATCCGGGTTTTTGATCCCTGCTTCAAGCCGGGTGTGACCCTGCGTTTGCACCCTTTTACACCACTGTCGCATCCCCCCTGCCGCTTGGAGATTATGTCATCTCCGATCGCCGCCGCCAGGACCCGGAATGCTGCGCTGGGGGCAAGCCCAGCACTAAGGTAATCTGCTGGGCTGCCCCCAGCCCCCGTCCACCCCTTGTCCGGGAGGTGAATGGATGCCGCTCACAGGCATCCATTCACCTCCTCTGCTACTGCTGTCTGCCTGTGACCCCCCCCCCCCAACCTGCGGACACTGCACCGCGCCCCCCCCCGGGGTGGCCCTTTCGGACCGCACCCGACTCGGCTGAAATGATGCGGAGGGGTTACAATGCCTTTTGTTATATTTATTGTGGCACAAACACTCTGGGAAACTGTATATAGGAAAGTAGTGTATGGCGGCGGATGCTGGGAGTAGTAGTATAAGAACTGATAGTGTTAGCAATATGGTCGTATCGTTCATTAGACCCCACCTACTGTATGTGACTGCCAAAACTGGCTTACGCTCTAGAGCAGGCATGTACAACCTGCGGCCTTCTAGCTCCTGTGAAACTACACATCCCAGCATGCCTTGCCATAGTTTTAGCACTCGCTAATAGCAAAACTATGGCAAGGCATGATGGGACTTGTAGTTTCGCAAACAGCCGGAGGGCCGCAGGTTGGACATGACTGCCCTAGAACAGTGGTTCCCAACTGGTCCTCAAGTACCCCCAACAGTGCACATTTTCCAGGTCTCCACACAGAATCACAAGTGATATAATTAGCTCCACCTGTGGATCTTTTAAAATGTGTCTGAATAATGAGTGCACCTGCTGGGTGACCTGGAAAACGTGCACTGTTGGGGGTACTTGAGGACCACGGTTGGGAACCACTGCCCTAGAATGTCATGTGCATGATCTAGGGATCCATCGTCTTGGACAGAGATAAAAGAAGAAGATTAAGAAGCATTTAGAGCAGTTTATGTTGTTTTACAGCTGCGCTAGCATAATGCCGGGAGATGATTGCTTGGTTCTTTGTCAATATCCTCTCTGGGAGAAGCAACCGCAGGCCGCTTTCAGGGGGTGTGGCGGAACAGACTCAACATTAGACCCCGCCCCCAGCCAACTTATACTGTAATTTGGCTTCTAATTGTGGTTTTACCTAACATTTACTGACTACCGGTACTCTGACAAGGGAGCGAGCGCAAAGAAGCCCCGTGCAGGTTCGGTGGCTCATCGGGCATTTAGCAGTCGGGATTCCAATGTCGGTATAGTGACTGTCGGGGGGCATCCGGCTCTTGTTATCATCTTTGTGCTTAATTCAATCTTATCCTCATGTATGTAACCCGAGAATGGGAGGTTTATCAGCTGCATCATTATTTCTCTTTCCTCCACTAGGTGACACTGGAGAGTTACAGTGGGGAATAGAAGGGCGACCACAGGAAGCTTGGGCACTTTAGAATAAATTAACAGTGACTAACTCCTCCCCTTCTACTTCCTCTCCTAGGCAGTCTTAGCATGTGCCCTGCGGGAGCTGGGCGCATTGTTAGCTCACTCTTGGGCTTTTCTAATTTTTTCTTTATTTTTCCGGATTTTTAAGATCTACACAGGCAGATAGTCCCTGTCCCAATCTGCCTGCGACGAGGGCGCTGTTGAGGGACCGGTTGCAGCTGCTTGCAGCTTGCCTCCGGAACCTGGCTGACAGAACCACCGTTCCGGGGTCCCCGTCGCCGCTGCATGCAGCTCGCCTCGCGGACCGCAAGCCTCGGCGCGTACAGCAGCTACAGGGGTAAGTATGCCCCCGGGTCCCTGTTAGCAGGGAACCAGGTGGGATTGCTCTAAAAGCGCATCTCAGTACTTTGAGAGTACAGCGCGGCTCAGTTCTGTGAGAGTACAGCGCGGTCAGACAGGCAGGTAGCACCCTGCCCTACCTGCCTGCAAGGGGACCACTGTACCAGAGAATCCGGTCGCCACTGCATGCAGCGTGCCTCGCAGACTTCCTTCAGCCACAAGCATGGCAGGGATACGTATACCCTGGCTCCCCACTAGCGGGGTAGCCAGGTAGATGCATTGGCGGTTGGATATCAGCATTAAGATCTCCAAGGGATCCATTTGCACACTTTTGTACAGTTTGTCAGTAAGACCGCTATCCGGAGTGAAAACTTACATTCACTATCCATTTACCTAAGGGTATGTACATTCTCAGTATTGAAAAAGTAACTACTTAATTGTGTATATACTAAATTAGTAATATGGCCTTTCTCCACCACCTAGAAAGTTACCCCTGAGGAAGTCATTTTTTTTGACGAAACGCCTTGGGAGTTTTTTCCTGATTATATCGATTCGACCAACTGACTGCATACAAGCAAAAATGTTTTTACTTTGTTTTTTAAATTAATTGTATTAAATACTGTTGTACAGTGACCAATCGATATATTTTCTTGATCCTTCTGGTGGTGGATCTCCATAAAATAGTGGCGCGTCTTCTATCTTTTTTCTTCTATTCCCCACTTCCCCTGCTAACAGGGGGGACTGACAGAGTGCTGCCCAATCTACTTTATCTAGCGCATTGAAAGGGTACCCCACTCTTTGTTCCATATATATATATATATATATAGAAATCCGGAAGGGCCGTCACTCTGGACTGAAGTGAGCTGAGATGTGTAGCTTGCCCCGGTGCCAGCTTGCAGAGGGCAGCCACAATGAACTGCCCACAGAATACTATGACGAAATGAATGGGCACTCGAGGACTCACAAATGCTGGTGAAATCAAAAGGCCGTGTTTATTCCATAAGTGGTCTTACAGGTGTCAACGTTTCGGGGGCCGGACCCCCGTCGTCAGGACAAAATGCAGACAGGGTGAAGTACAGAATAAAGTGCAAGTGCATGGGTATTTATAAGACATGTTAACAAATAGGCGCTAACTTACCCCCTCCCTGTAGCCGTCCCCCACGAGCATCCACAGGCCGGTTTCCGGAGTACTGCGCACAGCAGTGACGTCACCACGTTCGGCGGCGTCCAGCTGAGCGCGCGTCATCACGGTCGTCATCCCGCGGTGACGTGGGTGGGCTGGGAAAGAGATTGCAGCTCACATTAGCATGAATACAAGTATCGTGCTACAGAAGTCATAAAGCAACAAAGGCATCCATACATACACAAAACTTCAGAGGATGCAAGTGAATAAAAAATGCAAAAAAACAAGTGGACATGACCATATTATGACTACATAGTGACATCTAGTGGCTAAAAATGAGAAGACATATATAATAAAAAACGAACATTTAAAAAGGGTATACGTATAAAAAAGATAACTGCGTGCGGCCCCGAATTGGAGCCGTACTGGGCAAAAGTCAAAGTGCATATGCTGGGTGAGGTGCAAACCCTATGGCATGAGTGGTTTAAATGCAGGGAGAAATACTGAGTCCCTGCTGGGTATCTATAATAAGCAAAAACAGCCCTGTGTGGGGTGATGCAGCCAGCATCACTGTATGCGCATAGCACCAGAAGCCAGAAATTGCAACAACAGAATGCCAGCATCTTGTATATTATATGTTATCCTGGTGTGTCACCTGGACACCGATAAGGCTGGGGGACTGGTGTCACACAGTGGGATGACAAGTACCTTTAACAAGGGGGAGAGAAAAGGAAGAAGGAAGACATGATTGTGTGTTAGTGGACCAAAATGGTTACAAAAAATTATGTAGGCCAAGTGTGTCATTAAGGCCTTTAGGGTGTAGTGTGTCCATTTTGTAAATCCACTTGGACTCAAGCTGCAGAAGCTGTTTGGAACGGTTGTCACCCCGTATGTGTACCGGCACGTGGTCTATGATCTTATATTTGATCATTGCCATGTTATGTTTGGCCTTGGCGAAATGCCTGGTCACTGGTTGCTCCCCTGAGCCAGAATGAAGGGCTGCCCGTATGGCACAATCGGTCTTGCCGATGTAATGTATTCCACATGGACAATAAATGATGTAGATAACAAATTTAGTCGTGCACGTGAGGGGCCATCTGATTTAAAAAATTTTTACCGTACCGAAAAAGTTACTTGCAGCCAATCAAGCAGGTCTGAATCACCCTCTACATTTAGTTTTCTGTACTGTTGCTGGAAGTCTGCATACTTTTATTCAGGCAATGTATGGTTCTATCTATATGATGCTTTGAAATAAAAATCATTCTTTAAAAAAAAAAAACCTTTCAAAAATTCTATAGACTTAATGTTCTATAGAAATATCTCACAAGAAGCATTTAGGCATAGACACGCCCATAGGTTTATTTATTTATTAACAGTTTCTTATATAGCGCACACATATTTCACAGCGCTTTACAGAGAATACTTGAACATTCACATCAGTCCCTGCCCCAGTGGAGCTTACAATCTAATCCCTACCACACACACACACACATTCCAGGGTTAATTTTGTTGGAAGCCAATTAACCTAAAAGTATATTTTTGGATTGTGGGAGGAAACTGGAGTACCAGGAGGAAACCCACGCAAGTATGGGGAGAATATACAAACTCCACACAGTTAGAGCCATGGTGGGAATCAAACCCATTACCTCAGTGCTGTGAGGCAGTAATGCTAACCATTACACCATCCGTACTGCTCCATGTGGAGTTAGACACGCCCTTTGGGCACTGTGTGACACGCCCCTTACAAAGGCGCTTGGCGCATCCTATTGTAATTTTCCTGACTGTAGTTTTCAATTGGAGGGAAGTATGTTGTAACCACAAAGAAAAGTGATCTACATCAGATTCATAGACTTGTTAATAGTACCCCTTTTATACCAAAAACGCCAGGTCGCATCCGGGTTTTTGATCCCTGCTTCAAGCCGGGTGTGACCCTGCGTTTGCACCCTTTTACACCACTGTCGCATCCCCCCTGCCGCTTGGAGATTATGTCATCTCCGATCGCCGCCGCCAGGACCCGGAATGCTGCGCTGGGGGCAAGCCCAGCACTAAGGTAATCTGCTGGGCTGCCCCCAGCCCCCGTCCACCCCTTGTCCGGGAGGTGAATGGATGCCGCTCACAGGCATCCATTCACCTCCTCTGCTACTGCTGTCTGCAGGGTATAGCAGACAGCAGTGCAGGCTGCCTGTGCCCCCCCCCCCCCCCCCCGTCCAACCTGCGGACACTGCACCGCGCCCCCCCCCGGGGTGGCCCTTTCGGACCGCACCCGACTCGGCTGAAATGATGCGGAGGGGTTACAATGCCTTTTGTTATATTTATCGTGGCACAAACACTCTGGGAAACTGTATATAGGAAAGTAGTGTATGGCGGCGGATGCTGGGAGTAGTAGTATAAGAACTGATAGTGTTAGCAATATGGTCGTATCGTTCATTAGACCCCACCTACTGTATGTGACTGCCAAAACTGGCTTACGCTCTAGAGCAGGCATGTACAACCTGCGGCCTTCTAGCTCCTGTGAAACTACACATCCCAGCATGCCTTGCCATAGTTTTAGCACTCGCTAATAGCAAAACTATGGCAAGGCATGATGGGACTTGTAGTTTCGCAACAGCCGGAGGGCCGCAGGTTGGACATGACTGCCCTAGAACAGTGGTTCCCAACCCTGGTCCTCAAGTACCCCCAACAGTGCACATTTTCCAGGTCTCCACACAGAATCACAAGTGATATAATTAGCTCCACCTGTGGATCTTTTAAAATGTGTCTGAATAATGAGTGCACCTGCTGGGTGACCTGGAAAACGTGCACTGTTGGGGGTACTTGAGGACCACGGTTGGGAACCACTGCCCTAGAATGTCATGTGCATGATCTAGGGATCCATCGTCTTGGACAGAGATAAAAGAAAAAGATTAAGAAGCATTTAGAGCAGTTTCTGTTGTTTTACAGCTGCGCTAGCATAATGCCGGGAGATGATTGCTTGGTTCTTTGTCAATATCCTCTCTGGGAGAAGCAACCGCAGGCCGCTTTCAGGGGGTGTGGCGGAACAGACTCAACATTAGACCCCGCCCCCAGCCAACTTATACTGTAATTTGGCTTCTAATTGTGGTTTTACCTAACATTTACTGACTACCGGTACTCTGACAAGGGAGCGAGCGCAAAGAAGCCCCGTGCAGGTTCGGTGGCTCATCGGGCATTTAGCAGTCGGGATTCCAATGTCGGTATAGTGACTGTCGGGGGGCATCCGGCTCTTGTTATCATCTTTGTGCTTAATTCAATCTTATCCTCATGTATGTAACCCGAGAATGGGAGGTTTATCAGCTGCATCATTATTTCTCTTTCCTCCACTAGGTGACACTGGAGAGTTACAGTGGGGAATAGAAGGGCGACCACAGGGAGCTTGGGCACTTTAGAATAAATTAACAGTGACTAACTCCTCCCCTTCTACTTCCTCTCCTAGGCAGTCTTAGCATGTGCCCTGCGGGAGCTGGGCGCATTGTTAGCTCACTCTTGGGCTTTTCTAATTTTTTCTTTATTTTTCCGGATTTTTAAGATCTACACAGGCAGATAGTCCCTGTCCCTATCTGCCTGCGACGAGGGCGCTGTTGAGGGACCGGTTGCAGCTGCTTGCAGCTTGCCTCCGGAACCTGGCTGACAGAACCACCGTTCCGGGGTCCCCGTCGCCGCTGCATGCAGCGCGACTCGCGGACCGCAAGCCTCGGCGCGTACAGCAGCTACAGGGGTAAGTATGCCCCCGGGTCCCTGTTAGCAGGGAACCAGGTGGGATTGCTCTAAAAGCGCATCTCAGTACTTTGAGAGTACAGCGCGGCTCAGTTCTGTGAGAGTACAGCGCGGTCAGACAGGCAGGTAGCACCCTGCCCTACCTGCCTGCAAGGGGACCACTGTACCAGAGAATCCGGTCGCCGCTGCATGCAGCGTGCCTCGCGGACTTCCTTCAGCCACAAGCATGGCAGGGATACGTATACCCTGGCTCCCCACTAGCGGGGTAGCCAGGTAGATGCATTGGTGGTTTATCCAGCTGCAACTATAGCATAATAATAGAGTACAGTATTTTATTTTCTTTGTATACTCTATTATTATGCTATAGTTGCAGCTGGATACCAGCATTAAGATCTCCAAGGGATCCATTTGCACACTTTTGTACAGTTTGTCAGTAAGACCGCTATCCGGAGTGAAAACTTACATTCACTATCCATTTACCTAAGGGTATGTACATTCTCAGTATTGAAAAAGTAACTACTTAATTGTGTATATACTAAATTAGTAATATGGCCTTTCTCCACCACCTAGAAAGTTACCCCTGAGGAAGTCATTTTTTTTGACGAAACGCCTTGGGAGTTTTTTCCTGATTATATCGATTCGACCAACTGACTGCATACAAGCAAAAATGTTTTTACTTTGTTTTTAAATTAATTGTATTAAATACTGTTGTACAGTGACCTGTCAATATATTTTCTTGATCCTTCTGGTGGTGGATCTCCATAAAATAGTGGCGCGCTCTGTCTTCTATCTTTTTTCTTTTATTCCCCACTTCCCCCGCTAACAGGGGGGACTGACAGAGTGCTGCCCAATCTACTTTATCTAGCGCATTGAAAGGGTACCCCACTCTTTGTTCCATATATATATATATATATATATATATATATATATAAATCCGGAAGGGCCGTCACTCTGGACTGAAGTGAGCTGAGATGTGTAGCTTGCCCCGGTGCCAGCTTGCAGAGGGCAGCCACAATGAACTGCCCACAGAATACAATGACGAAATGAATGGGCACTCGAGGACTCACAAATGCTGGTGAAATCAAAAGGCCGTGTTTGTTCCATAAGTGGTCTTACAGGGGTCAACGTTTCGGGGGCCGGACCCCCGTCGTCAGGACAAAATGCAGACAGGGTGAAGTACAGAATAAAGTGCAAGTGCATGGGTATTTATAAGACATGTTAACAAATAGGCGCTAACTTACCCCCTCCCTGTAGCCGTCCCCCACGAGCATCCACGGGCCGGTTTCCGGAGTCCTGCGCACAGCAGTGACGTCACCACGTTCGGCGGCGTCCAGCTGACCGAGCGTCATCACGGTCGTCATCCCGCGGTGACGTGGGTGGGCTGGGAAAGAGATTGCAGCTCACATTAGCATGAATACAAGTATCGTGCTACAGAAGTCATAAAGCAACAAAGGCATCCATACATACACAAAACTTCAGAGGATGCAAGTGAATAAAAAATGCAAAAAAACAAGTGGACATGACCATATTATGACTACATAGTGACATCTAGTGGCTAAAAATGAGAAGACATATATAATAAAAAACGAACATTTAAAAAGGGTATACGTATAAAAAGATAACTGCGTGCGGCCCCGAATTGGAGCCGTACTGGGCAAAAGTCAAAGTGCATATGCTGGGTGAGGTGCAAACCCTATGGCGTGAGTGGTTTAAATGCAGGGAGAAATACTGAGTCCCTGCTGGGTATCTATAATAAGCAAAAACAGCCCTGTGTGGGGTGATGCAGCCAGCATCATTGTTCTTGTATATTATATGTTATCCTGGTGTGTCACCTGGACACCGATAAGGCTGGGGGACTGGTGTCACACAGTGGGATGACAAGTACCTTTAACAAGGGGGAGAGAAAAGGAAGAAGGAAGACATGATTGTGTGTTAGTGGACCAAAATGGTTACAAAAAATTATGTAGGCCAAGTGTGTCATTAAGGCCTTTAGGGTGTAGTGTGTCCATTTTGTAAATCCACTTGGACTCAAGCTGCAGAAGCTGTTTGGAACGGTTGCCACCCCGTATGTGTGCCGGCACGTGGTCTATGATCTTATATTTGATCATTGCCATGTTATGTTTGGCCTTGGCGAAATGCCTGGTCACTGGTTGCTCCCCTGAGCCAGAATGAAGGGCTGCCCGTATGGCACAATCGGTCTTGCCGATGTAATGTATTCCACATGGGCAATAAATGATGTAGATAACAAATTTAGTCGTGCACGTGAGGGGCCATCTGATTTAAAAAAAAATTACCCGTATAGAGATGTGCAACTTCGGTCATGAAGCTGCATGTTGTGCAGCCTAGGCACCGGTAACAGCCCATTCTGGTGGGTCTGATTTGTCTAGAAGGGGTGTCAAAATTTGTAATCTCGGTCTTGACCAATAGGTCCTTCAAGTTTGGGCCGCGCTTGTAGCTCGGCATCAGCTTGGTGTCTTTGAACACCGGTAGCTCGGGATCCGAACGCACAATTTCCCACCAGTTTTTTACTCTGCTGGTGGTTTCTCGGCTGGCAGAGCTAAAGTCATTAACCCATGGAATACATGGCTTTATGACTTTAGGTGTTGCACCTGTGATAAGAGTGATGCGCTCACACGCCAGAGCCCTGGCCTTGGCTTTAAGTAGGCCCTGTCTGGGGTAGCCTCTGTCCTCGAACTTCTGCTGCATGATGTCCAGTTGGTGATGGGTTTCAGAGTCGGTATCAGTGATCCTGCATACTCTCAAAAACTGAGTATGGGAGACTCTCCACCGTGTTGCGTGGGTGCGAGCTGTTGTGTCTAAGTATAGTATTGCGATCTGTCTGTTTGACATACAAAGAAGTGTGTGTAAATCCCAAAAATACAAATGTGTAAAAAATAGGCGTATTTCTGCCTACGAATACACCTATTTTTTACGAATCCATTTTGGTACATTTCCCCCGATGTATACATAGTATATATATACACGCTATACTGCTGTTCTGTTCTCAAAGACAACATGAAGCATATATATCACTTGTGGAGCCGATATTTATGGTACAACACGCCCCTGTAATTCTCACATTCATAGAGATCCCACAGCACATCTCCCCCATGTGTTAGAGCCTGACATCTCCGATTTACAAACATGATCATTAGCGATCAGTTTGACCATGTTATTATTGTATACAGAGATCCATATGTAACACACCCATCCGGATCCCTGTGTTAACACCATACAATTGTCACGCTAGATGCGGTGACATCTTCTTCACATCACTTCTTAAACATTGCTCGGGCAGTAGTCCCGTGGCATCTGAAATTTACACTTCAAACTTGCACCATTTTTTAACATTGTTTTACTGTTTTAATGTAGGTTATTTATGTGCCATTTATGTGTTGTTATAGGCAGAAGCCAAACCCGGATCCTGGAGCGGAGGTTGTCATACAGAAGTGGGCGATACGGTGGGGTCACCATAGCAACCCATCTACAACAGAGGGGAGCGTGATGATGCAGTGAGGCTCCGCCCACTGACATCCGCCCGCACCGGAAGCCGCACTGGACGCAACCGGGACGCTCCACGTACGGGAATGGTGAGTATGCACATGCTGTATGTATTTAAATGTTTGCTGTGTCACCCGCACGCGTTGTACACCTTGACAAAGGGGTATCCAGTCCCCGAAACGTCGGTCACCTCCAATAAACACATTGTTAAGCCCACGGAGTGCCGCTGCCTGCTTGGATAATTCCTTAGATAGATAGATAGATACCAGAAAGAACCCCCACTGGGGGAATAAACAGCACTCACCAGTCTGTAGTTCAATGGAGGTACAACCAGGAGGTAATCCAAAGTTTATTTTCTGCAAGAGAGATCTTCTGACGTTTCGGTCCCCGCTGGTACCTTTATCAAGGCAGCCACTGTGTCAAATAGTCGCAACTTAAATCTGTGTGGGAAGGGGGATATATAGCCTTTGAGTATAAAGAAATATAAAAATATATGATACAGCCAGTACAGGATATGGCGGGTGAGCCAGTGAGAGGGACTATAGAGAGGTAGGGCAGGGGGATCAGAGGCGGTCCTGCAGCGATGCATAACCCATAACAGAGAGAGCCGGCACCGGGAAGGGTGATCCCTGGAGAGGACAAGGGCCTGTGCAGTGCTGTGAGCTGCTGACCTGTAAGGAGCGGAGGCTGCGCGGCTGTGAGACCAGGAATGGCGGCAGGAGAGCCAGGCTCCTCCAAGTCCCCTACTGCTGCCACCTGCCAGAGGGAAGGGAACCGCGCTGCCCCCACTAGCTGCCAACCACAGGAGGAGCCCCAAACCCGGAGAGAACAGAATGATGTGTGCTGCCGAGGTGTCCTACATAGTGCCTGCCTGTGGAGGAGCCGAGAGGGTGAAGACTAGAACCTCAAGGAAGAAGGTGCTGAGGGGGTAAATTACCTGGGAGCACACCCAGCCGGAGTATTCTCCTGAAGTTGCTCCGAAGAAGATAGAGGACGCAGCAAGTGGAGACCAAGGTGCGCAGGCACCGCGGAGGACACCCGCTCTCGAGGAACCAGGACTGGAGGACATGCAAAGGACCCCTAGCTGGAGACCTGTAGAAGCCCCCTCAGTGGTGCGGAGCTGCCCGTAGAGATGCCTGCCCGAAAGTAAGTTAAGAACACGATGTAACATCAAGGACAGGAGCTGCTCAGAGGACAGGTGACAGCCCAGCGGAGGAGAGGATAGAGGAGGATCCCCAGCCTGATAGGAGCCGGGGGTGGAAGCAGAGGCCGACCCAGAACAGCACAACAGGCGGAGCAGAGGACGACCCAGCACCTCCTGCTGCAGGGGCCGAGGACACGGGACACAAGGCAGACGTCAGGCTCATGGCAGATGCTGTGCGGCTGTGGTACAGGTATATGTGCGCTGTTGTGTGTTTATGCTGGGCGTTATGGGTAATAGAGGAGGTTTCTTTTTTAGGATGTCGGTATGTGGTAGACTCGCTAGTTATAGGATGTGTAGTATGCTAGGGTTTGTGGTTATAGTGGATGTATTTGTGTATGCAGGGCACCATTTGCGGATGTACTAAAAGGATGATCACAAAAAGGGATGATCGGGATGATTGCCTGCAGTTCCTATTCGCACCACTAGATGTCACAATTTTTTTTACTTCAACTGAGAATTTGTATGTTGGACACTGGTTGTGTATCCTGGACAGTCGGTAGAATAGGTAATCAGCGCTCAGTATCATTCTGTGGAGTTTTCGTAGCTTCTTAAAAGAAGCTGTAAGCGCTGCACAGGGAGGCCAGGCAGCGTCTCCCCTGTGCACAGTGAGCTGACAGGACGCTCTTCTGTCAGCTCCTGCTGTGCTAGCAGTGTGAGGATTCACTAATGAGAATCCTCACACTGTGCCTACCTAGCTAGTGTAAAAGTTAATAAAATAATAAAAACCCTAACTAACTCTACTCCTTCGGCTGCTCCGGCAGCCCTTTAGAATAGCACCCACTCCAGTGGGCACCTAACACGAACTGAGGAGTCTGGGATGCAGTAGGGGAGGAGCCTACCCTCCAAAAGCTTTAGGATAGGTGCCTGGCTCCTGCGGACCCTCCTACATCCCAATGTGAAGCTGTGTCACCAGGACCATTGAAAGAGAAAAGTATGTGCTGCACATACTTTTTGTACTTGCTTTTCATCGCATTGTATGCACAACGCATGTACAAGGATGAATGCGATGCGTGCTATTTAAGCTCAAAATGCACGCCCGCATCGAGACGTGTATGGGCACCTTAAGTCAGAGAGAACCTGAGAATTCTGACTGGGAAGTGCAATTAACAGGTCAGATGTGGACTGCTGCTTTGAAGTTGGATATCTCCATTTCCCCAGGGCCGATTTTAAAAATTCTGGTATCCCTGGAAAAAGGGGATCCTCAGCTATCAGAGTATGGCCCTTATACACCTGGGGCCCCAGAGCAAGTGCCCATTAAGCCCATACGAAAAGACCGCCCTGGTCCCGGTTCGCTGACGTCATCCGGGGGCGATTATGCTGTGTACACACGGGGGCGATAGGGGCTGAAATAGCTGGGAATATGGTTGCTGAACGACCATATTGCCAGTGATTGGAGTGTGCACCAGCGATAAATCGCCGGGTGCGCGCTCCCGTTTTCACAAAAAGGGACACTGGGCAATATGATTGCTGATATGATTGCTAGCAATATATTGCCAGCGATCATATTGCCCCGTGTGTACGCACCTTTATTCCTAACAATTTTGCTGCACCCGTCATCTTGAAACGTGCACATGTCCCTTTGTTGATGAATTTACAAGACTGCCTAATTAGAGCAATAATTGATATTTGCGTGGAGATTAATAACAGTATTACAGACACACATGCTATGACCGATAACACACACGTAACAGACTTATTTTAATTTTTTTTCTAATGCACTTTATTTCACATTTATCACTTTTCACTTATGTTTTTAATATTTCGCTGTCCTTAATAAATGATTCAATAAACATCATGTTTTAGCCAATTCTCTGTTTCTTGGGTCACTTTATTAATGTACCTATAACATTAATCAGAACATTAATATATGCTAACCTAGATTGCCCCTTGTAGGAATACTTTATCTTTCTTTGCTTCCAAGTCTAATACATATTCCTGGGTGCGCCTCCCCCATTACCAATTGATACTTAATATAGTAATGCAGGGGTGAGATAGCTATACCAATTACAGGCCGTTCGGATTGATAGCCTCTATCTATTAACCTGTATCAGCGATATCAGATGGTCGACAGTCATCAGGTCGACATACTGCAAAGTCGACATGGGTCTAGGTCGACAGGTCATTAGGTCAACATGGTCTAGGTCGACTGGGTTTTTCACTGGATTTTTGGGGTTTTTTTTGAGCCGACATGTGCCGACAGGCGGAATTTCATGCCCTACCATCCACTAGGGCAGGCGTTCCCAACCACGGTCCTCAAGGCACACCAACAGTGCAGGTTTTAGTGATATCCAGGCTTCAGCACAGATGGATTAATCCAAATCACAGGTACTAATTAAGTCACCTGTGCTCAAGCCTGGATATCATTAAAACCTGTACTGTTGGTGTGCCTTGAGGACCGTGGTTGGGAACGCCTGCACTAGGGTGTGGTGGGAGAATAACATAGAGTGCCAAGCACAGCCAGACATGCGAGGGGATGCGGTGCACTTAATCCTGTGTCCATGTTGACTGTGTCGGCATTCGGGTAAGAAAAAAAGTACAAAACCCCATGTTGAGCTAGACCATTTTGACCTAATGCTTTTTTGGACCAAATGACCTGTTGACCTTGACCCATGTCGACCTTGCAGTATGTTGACCTAATGACTGTCGACAATCTTTAGGTCGACCATATGATCCTTACCTGTTTCAGCAAGGGGTGTGAGGCCAATTTCTCTCCAGGGAATGGAGAAATATCTGTGTTTAGAGCCAGACTAGAATCACGTCTGCCCGCAGACAATAGATCGGGTATCATTTTTTTATTTTTTTTTATGTATGTTTGACAAAGGCCATACACTTCACTGGAGGCGAAGATCCGCAGACGAAGGCCAGAGCATACAGCTAATTGCTGCCGATCCTACTATTAAAAAAGAAAAAGGAATGTATTGTATACACAGAACATCGAACATGCCTTCCAACTTTTACCAATAGATCAGTGGGACCTGCATGCAGCTGGCCCTGGAAAGGGGCGGGGCTATGTGCAACGGGGGCGGGACCGGGCATCGAGGCCCCGGGTTTTCCATCCTCTTTGCCAGCGTACCCAGCCCCGTCTCTCCTTGCTGCGCACGGCACCTATCCAGCAATCACCGGCTGCTCCACAAAGCAGAGCAGCCATGATCACCTCCCCTCAAGGGACATCAGGGCAGGCTCCAAATAGCGGGACCATACCACTGTAATCAGGACAGTTGGGAGGAATGCTATAAATACATTATCATGTAGCGCCTATTATTCCTGTTGTCCGACTCTACCTGTATGACTACATGTGAAGGAAAACACAGAGGCTGCTTCTTTTGCCCAACGTTTGGGAATTTATGATATTTTAGTTTTCGGAACTTGTCTCCTGTCCTACATAACAGTTTATAGACGCTGTGACCAGGGGTGAGGGTCATTAAGTCGACAGTAATTAGATCTTTTGGTCGGCAGTGAAAAGGTCTACATATGAAAAACATCGACCTGGTTTAAATTGATGCTGAAAACAGTCGACACAATCCAAAAGGCTGCATGAAAAAGGTCAACACAGGAATAGGTCGACATGAGTTATTAAAGAAAATTGTGTATGTGGAAATCTGCTGACACGGGCACTGTATAAGTGTACAGCGACACGGACACACAGCTCCAATTTCTATTCACTTTTTTCTTAATGCACTTTTTTAATTTTAACCTATTTTGCTGTTTTGTGCCAATGAATAAACTGTATATTTAGAACAATTGGTCTGTACACAGACTCCGTCCTGCCCCCACTTAAAGTTATTCCTCCTGGTTATATATGGTGGCTAATTATTAATATTATGTAGTTTGAGCAGAAAATATTGTGGTATCAGTGGATGAGTCAAAAACTCAGGCTGCTCCCGGATCCGAAGGCGCTACACCCCACGCCCCTGAAACAGCAGACACTGGAGGAGGATTCGAACCCGTGGTGGCTCAGCCTGAGTGGCTGTCCCAGACGCTGAACTAACGGTACACGCCACTGTACCAGCCACTCATACACGGACTGTTCGTGTATCTCGTAGCTACAATGCAGTGACGTCATTCACGCTGTGCCGCACCATCGCCACCTATTGGCAGCTGCTGGAACTACACCTGGCACATAATGCATCGCCATCACTGCTGCTCCCCCTACATGAGCACTCTGCCGGCTGTTCTGATGGAGGCAGTCACTGACTGGGACGCCATGCCCCTGCGTAGAAGAAGCGGCTGGTAAGTGCACATGTGCAGAACACCCCCTGAGCATTGAGCAACCTGTGGGTGAGGACTGGAGCTCAGTCTGTATGTTGGTCATGTATGTGACTCCCACAGGGCTGCTGCATGGTGCTCCTGGGGATATCTATGTGTATGGGCATACCAGTGTATCCTCAGCAGCGCTACTCTATGGCTCAGGTTGTAATATCTCAGCCCCAGTGCTGTCTGCATTATTATACACTGTAAATTATCTATCTGCTTTCCCAAAGTGGGACACAGGTGTATATAGACCAGATTATAATCTATGGGAAGCCTCTGTGTGTATACCATATGTTCTCTCTCTGCTGCAGTAGCTATGCGCGCTTTGCTATGTTCTATGATAATAAACACATGTGAGTGTAATGGTAAATATGTGCCCGGCATGCCAATGTGGTGAGATACAGGTGAGCCAAACCGTACAGGCTAGCAAACTGCACATAGCCATTAGTGCAGATGTAGGATAACTGGGCATACTGTATATAGGCTGGGATCACTGCTGCGTTCAGGTGACACCAAGTACATGTCACCCGCCGGGATTGCTTGCTGGATGGTTATACAGGGATTATTGTCACATTAGTTATACTGTAGTCTAAAGTGTATACTGTATTATCTACCATCCTAATGGGGCATACACACAGGGGGCGGGATGTACTAAAGGGAAAATGTGATAAAACGGGGGTTTTACCGCATTTTCCTATGTACCATTACCCGTCCGCCCCATCTCCGCCTGGCAGGGTATCTCCACCTCTGGGTGGCGATACCCTATAGATGCCTATGGGCTTCTATCGCCGCCCGCCATCCTTGCGACCCATCCTCCATCGATCTACTCCTCCCTCAGCAGGTGTCACAGCCGGGAGGACATCCGGCTGTAGGGAGGAGGAGGAGAGGCAGGGGGACACTGACAGCCGCCAGGATGTGACGGAGACCCCCGCACACCACATTACAGGTATCGCGGGGGTCTCCGTCACCGCAACCCGATGCTAGCCGCATATGTTAGTACATATGCGGTAGCATCGCGGCGGCTGGCGATTTACATTAATACATCCCGCCCAGGGGGATATGAGGCTTATTTCTAAGTGATCTGACTAGATCGCTTAGAAATGAAAAAAGGATCACTCCACGTGTATACCCTCTGGTGATGACGATTGCGCGGTCCCGCGCGTCGCTGTTGCTTGACTAGATTTACACTGCATCCAGTTATAAATCTAGTCATCGCCAATGTTCTCACACCAGAGAACACTGGCCGTGACAGATTGTTCAGCACACAATGCTGAGCCATCTGTGCTTAACTGCAAACTTAGCACAGAGGCTCACTTGCACTGTGTGTGCACAGCTTTAGGGATGGACGTCTTTGCAATTGATGACAATAGTGCAACTGCCCATTGATTGTGGCACACTATGCAATGGATGACCATCAATGTTTTTACCTATTGATGGTGATCCATTTTCTTTGACTGATTGGATTGTGGGCCAATCAAAACATGTAGGCGGTGCTTCATGAGTGTTGGGGCAGAGCTATGCTGGTGGTAAGGGTTGCTGGTCTTACTGTACTGCATATTAAAATAATAATAATAAAAAATATATATATAATTTATGTAAGGTGCTAAACAACATATAATGGTGATTCAATTGTTTTGTGCACCCGTAGCTCTTGCCTAATGTAGTGGGAGCTAATGAATTGTTCGCAGCACTTGCCCTGGTCTTGTTGGCTGCATTTTTGCGCCCTAAATAAACTAGATGCAGCTTATTGCCCTACTGTGCGCGAAGGGTGCGAGGAGAAATCCAGGTGACGTGCAGCCTGGGAGTCGGGTCACCAAACAATTGACTTTGATTTTAAAGCTCGTTTGTCACTGAGCGCCCTTTAGCTGTTTTGAAACTACACATCCCAGCATGCCTTGCCATAGTTTTAGTATTCCCTAATAGCAGAACTGTGGCAAGGCATGATGGGACTTGCAGTTTCACAACAGCTGGCGGGCCATAGTTTGGACATGATTGGTGTATTGGGTTCGTTAGCTGTTCACTAGCCTTTTGCACAAACCACTTTGGCACATATGGAGATGTAATCTCTTTATTAGTCTTTTTATTAGTCTTGCACTCTACTATTACATATAATGCATGCCTTGACACCGTTTCACCGTTCGTGACACCCAAAATGTCGTTAAAATATTTGTTCCAACCAGATTGTTGCTCGGAAAATGTCCAAACTTTTTTTATTTCTTTACATTTTTGAAATACACAAAAAAGGGATTTTTGTAAGAACTTACCGTTCGAATCCCTTTCTCTGATATGGTCCTGGTGACACAGCTCAACACTGGGATGTAGGAGGGTCCGAAGGAGCCAGGCACCTATCCTAAATCTTTTAGAGGGTAGGCTCCTCACCTACTGCATCCCGGACTCTTCAGTTCAATCTTTCAAAGCCACTGGAATACATTAACTCAGTACAAACGCCTGCACATATTATATGCACATTTTTTAACAATAATTGTTACTTTAACCAATTAAACATGAACATCATGAACACTGGCATACTTACTGAGCGTAAGGGAGGGATCGCTGTGTCACCAGGACCATATCAGAGAAAGGGATTCGAACGGTAAGTTCTTACAAAAATCCCTTTTTCTCTTTCAATGGTCCTGGTGACACAGCTCAACACTGGGACGTTCCAGAGCCGGTCCTTTGTGTGGGTACGCTCAGGTCTGCAGCTCTCATCACTGCTCGCCCGAATGATGCGTCCTCCGACGCGAACTCATGGAACCTATAGAATTTGGCAAAGGTATGAACAGATGACCAAGTGGCAGCCCTGCAAACCTGCTCAGCTGTTGCCCCATGTCGAACCGCCCAAGAGGTGGCAACTGACCTGGTGGTATGCGCATTTATCCTTGCCGGAACAGGCCTTCCAACTTTAGTGTATGCAAAAGCTATCACAGAGCGCAACCACCTAGCAATGGTCTGCTTAGATGCCGGCCAACCAATCTTGTGTATGTCATACAACACTAACAAGGTGTC
>NW_028142080.1:62500-135000 GCF_055691185.1 Crinia signifera | reverse complement strand
CGCGGATTATTCTTTATTCCCAGCGGTGGCAGGCGGCATTTCAAGGAAAAAAAACCTAACCCCATTGCACCTACCCCACACTGTCCCCCATCGCAGCAGCCCCACACTGTCCCCATCGCACCAGCCCCACACTGTAGTCTCCCATCACACCAGCCCCACACTGTCCCCATCACACCAGCCCCACACTGTAGTCTCCCCATTGCACCTGCTCCACACTGTAGTCTCCCCATTGCTCCAGCCCGCACTGTAGTCTCCCCATTGCAACAGCCCCACACTGTCACCATCGCACCAGCCCCACACTGTCTTTCATCACAACAGCCCCTTAAATTGTAAGCCATCAAAATGTCACCCTTATACTGTATGTAGAAATGGAGGAGGGCGGCTGGTGCAGCAGTAAACGGGAGGCCGAGGCAGCAGCGTGGGAGGGTGGAGGAAGGAAAGGCAGTCAGGACATGGTGGCAGCGGGGGTAGCCGGCGACATCATGCAGCAGTCTAACTGTACTCACCACCAGACGGTCCACACCAGGGCAGCGCTGCAGGGCTGACCAGTCTCCTCCTGTGGTCCAGGCGGCGCAGCTCCCGGAAGTACGCGTCCACTGTCCTGTGATCTGGAAGACGGGGCAGCTGGGAGGCGGCACACGCGGATTGGCTCCTCTGTCAATCACAGGTCATGTGTACATGTGTCCAATCCTCACAGACAAGGGCGGGCATACAGCCTATCTAGCAGGCAGCCCAGCCCTAGAAACAGAATGTATTCCTAAATCACTCACCAAGGTAACCCATTGTACTAACCTAGTGCACGCACTACTCGATTTGTCATACACTGTTCCCAAATCATAGTTTGATAAGCCGCGTGGTCGCATTGTCCCATTTGGGATGCTGCACCTTAGAAGGGACTAGGGTTGCACTGGCCTCTAGGGGTACAGAGGGAACCCCGCAGTGGACCCACCTCATCCTCTAGGGACCCTTATTCATACTGTGCAGCTGAATTATACATATGTTACATTATATGGCACAACACCGTGACGTTCAGTGTGCACGCAGGTGTGATACATCGGAGCGGCCCATCGCTTTATAAGGATTGTTGCGTTGTGTACCCAGCTTTAGAGAATAACTATAGAATTGTGCTAGATAATTAGTAGTCAATAAATAATATAAAGACCCCAGCAATTGTAACGCAGGTAATGAACTATACCTGTGTGCGCTTAGTAAGGTGCGCTAGTTAATCCACTAAGCTTCCAGATGCATCGGGCAGGTAAGCGATGTCAGGAGGCTGATTCTAATCGTGTAGTTGGGGTAGAGATTGTAGTATGTATTCCCACACACACGTGCGCAAACATACGTTGCTAAGGTTGGCGATCGATGGGCTGCATTATTATTATCATCCTTTATTTATATGCTGCACCAAGGGATCCAAAGCTACCAATACAAAGTACATTACAAATAGGCAAAACATCGATGGTTTGTGATGCTAGAGAGCTGCTGTTGGTAGATGCGGCCCATTGGGGGCAGTGCTAAGCTAAGGACTCTGCAAAAGATGGCAGAGAACCATCAGCCATCGATGGTTAACAACCAAATACATATTACTTTTTACGATTAGAGGAATGGAAGAAGAAACAAGGGGAAGACGCTAGTTCAGGCATGTCCAACGTTGGCCCTCCAGATGTTGTGAAACTACACATCCCAGCATGCTTTGCAATAGTTTTAGCATTCTCTAATAGAAAAACTGTGGCAAAGCATGCTGGGATGTGTAGTTTCACAACATCTGGAGGGCCAACGTTGGACATGCCTGCGCTAGTTAGTCAAAAATGGTGGGGGAAGTAGGTGTTCTTCCCTACAGAAGGGACAACCATCAATTGGTGCAAACCATCGATGGCTCACTGTTTATAATTCCATACCATCAAGGTTTTTCACTGATCACACCATTGATAATTACCCCCGTGGGTGGCCATCCATTTGTCATATAGACAAGGATTATATATATACTAGGTGATTCATCGCGCCCTACGGGCGCTCATCACACCGTCGTAAGGGGCTGCGCCCCCTTAATTTGTGAACATTTGTATATGAGAAAGATGGTTAGAATTGTATGAAAGATGGCCTGCATTGCAACTTGAGTTATAGGTGAAATGTGTTAAATAGAGAGCATATGATGTGGAAGGGGGTGTGTCTTGTTTTGTTTAATTAAAAAGCGGTTACAGAGTAAGATGTACATTGATAGTGTGGATGGTACAGTGACATTTGTGGGTGTGTGGGGGGGGGGGGGCTGTGTGTGCATGTTGTTTAGGTGTGTGTGTTCAATAGTATAGTAGGGTGTTTCTGAGTCAGCGGCTCCCCACTGGCGGAGGTCACGACACAGGAAAACAGGAGGCTGGGTAGTGATCGGGGGGTCCGTGAATTGCGGGAGGGGGGGGGGGGGCACGGGGCGCGATAATTCACCTAGTTGGTTATATATTCTTGTAGAAGGATGGTAGGATGTTGCTGTCATTCAGAATGCATTTACATAAACAGTAATAGTAGCAGGTAAAGGTCTGACTTAAAACACCTACAGTGAAACAGAACAGGTGTTATATATTATACAAAGAATTGGTTGATGATGTGTAGGTGGACGTGCACATAGTTCATAGTTGTCACTGGAAAAAAATTGCTACAAGAAAAATTCAACACAGAAAGTTCAACACATGTGGCACTTCATCGGTGTCCATGTCGACACATGAGAATGAATATGAAAACATTCAAAAAAAAGAAAAATAAATCTTCAAAAACTCATGTCAACCTTTTTCATTGTCGATCATAGCCGTGCCAGTGTTTTGCATGTGCCATTTAATCCTGGGGTTGCCGTGAATCGCGCGCGGGGGTGGGGGGGGAGGGAGGAGGTGAGGGGTGTCCACGAATCACGGGAGGAGGGGTCGTGGGTGGATGCCGTGAATTGCGGGAGGGGGGGTCGCGGGGGGGGATGTGGGTGCCGCGAATCGTGGCACCGTGAACCGTGGGAGGGGGGGCCCGGGGTGTTGTCGCGAATCGTGGGAGGGGGGATCGTGGGAGTCACCGGGTGTGCTGCGAATCGCCACAAGAAAAAATCAACACAGAAAGGTCAACACATGTAAATGTTGACATAAGTGTGGCACTTCATTGGTGTCCATGTCGACACATGAGAATGAATATGAAAACATTGAAAAAGTGAAAAATAAATCTTGTCAACCTTTTTCATTGTCGACCATAGCCATGTCAGTGTTTTGCATGTGCCATTTAATCGTGGGGATGCCGTGAATGGGGGGGGGGGGGGGGAGGTGCATACCCAACATGACCCTCTCCAGGAGGGACACATTGCTCTGTTTCTGGACTTTCTTCTTAATTTATGGATTACCATCACCTGTGCTTAAACACCTTTCTTGTCAAGTACCCTGTTTAAAATGACAGGTGATGACAATCATAAATTAAGATGGAAGTCCACAAACAGAGCATTCTGTCCCTCCTGGAGAGGGTCATGTTGGGAGGTATAGAGGTGTGGGGCGCTCACCTGGTGTGTCTGGTTAGTAGTTGTGTCTTTGCTGTGTAACATGGGGCCTTATTTTGGTTCATTCTTTCTGACAAAATCCTTCTTAGATGGACAAAACCATGTGCACTGCAGGTGGGGCAGGTGTTACTTGTGCAGAGAGAATTAGATTTGGGTGGGGTTTTACTTCAAAGTGAGATCTATATTGCAGTGTAAAAATAAAGCAGTCAGTATTTTCCCTGCACAGAAACAAAATTACTCACCCAAATCTAATTCTCTCTGCACATGTTACATCTGCCCCACCTGCAGTGCACATGGTTTTGTCCATCTAAGAAGGATTTTGTCAGAAAGAATGAACCAAAATAAGGCCCATGGAGAGGCAGAGGCTGTCTGGCACTGTCTGTGGGCTCACTGGGCTGGTTCTCTGTCATGTGAGTCAATCATGTGAGTCAGAGGCTCCACCCAGCGTTATAGCTCCAGACACACTTTGAGTGACAGATGTAGCCAAATATATAAGAGATATATAACCACACACAGGGATCAGCAGCCTCATAACTCCTCCTACTCCTTCCCTTAGCTCCCCCACCTCCTCCTCATCTACTCTCCATCCTCCGCTCCCTCCTCCTCTCCTCTCCTCCCCCCCTCTCCGCCCCCACAACCTCTCTTCAGCTTCCCTTCCTCCGCTCCTCCTCTCCTCTGCTCCTCCTTTCCTCTGCTTCCCCTCCTTTCTTCTGCTTCCAATCCTCTTCACCCCTCCCCTGCTTTCCCTTCTCCTTGTCTCCGCTCCTCTTCTCCTCAGCTACCACATCTCTTTCCCTCCTCCACTACCCCTCCTCCTCCTCTCCTTTGCTTCCCTCCTGCTCACCTCATCTCCTCCGCACCCCCTCCCCTTCTCTCACTTCTCCGCTTCCCCTCTCTTCCTCTCCCCCTCCCCCCTCTCCTCTTCTCCTGCTCTCCCTTCTCCTCTCCTCCTCTACTCTGCTCCCCCTCCTCTTACTCCTCTCCCTCCTCCTCTTCTCTGCTCCCCTTCTCTCTCTCCTCCCCACCACTTTTCGTCGGAGGAGGAGGAGCATTTCAATCGCTGCTGATCATGTACCATGCAGCACCAATGACAAGAGGTACACAGTGCCTTCTGTGCTACTTCTCTACATGTCCGCTTCTCTCCTCCTCCACTCCTTTGCTCCTTCTCTGATCCCCCTCCTCCACTCCTTTGCTCCTTCTTCTCTGATCCCTCTCCTCCTCTCCCTCCTCCTCTCCCCAGCTCTCCCTTTCCCCTCTTTTGCTCTCCTCACCAATTTCCCCACACTTTTCTCTCTCTGACTGCCAGTGAACCTGTGCTGGGGTACAGGAAGAGAAGACCCAGCGCCGGGGAGATGGAGCAGGAAGAGATGACTAGCACAGAAGAAGAGAAAGTGCAGCAGACCCAGTCTGCCCAGGAGCAGGGGCAGCAAAATCATCGCTACCATCGCTGCTGATTGTCACAGGAGGTACCCAGCACCAGCTTGCACTGCGCTCCCTTCTCTGCACCTCCTCCATGCCTCCTCTCCTCCTCCTCTCCCCCTCTTCTTGTCTGCTCCTGCTCTCTGTTCTCCCCTCCTCCTCAGCTCCCCAACCACCTCCTCCGCTCCCCCTCCTCCTTTCCTGTTTCCCCCTCCTTTCTTTTGCTTCCAATACTCCTCACCCCCTCCCCTACTTTCCTTTCTTCTTTCCTCTCACTCCTCAGCTCCCCTTCCTCTTCTGCTTCCCCTCCTCCTCTCGCTTCCCTCCTGCTCACCTCCTATACTCCGCACCCCCTCCCCTTCTCTGCTCCTCCACTCCCCCCTCCTCTCCATCACTTCCCCTCCTCCACACCCCCTCTCCTTTTCTCTCTCTCTCCACCCTCTCTCTCTCTCCACCCTCTCTCTCTCTCTCTCCACCCTCTCTCTCTCCACCCTCTCTCTCTCCACCCTCTCTCTCTCCACCCTCTCTCTCTCTTCACCCTCCACCCTCTCTCTCTCTCTCCACCCTCTCTCTCTCTCTCTCCACTCTCTCTCTCGCCTCACCCTCTCTCTCTCTCGCCTCACCCTCTCTCTCTCGCCTCACCCCCCCTCTCTCTCTCTCTCGCCTCACCCTCTCTCTCTCGCCTCACCCTCTCTCTATCTCGCCTCACCCTCTCTCTCTCTCGCCTCACCCTTTCTCTCTCTCTCGCCTCACTCTCTCTCTCTCTCTCGCCTCACTCTCTCTCTCTCTCTCGCCTCACCCTCTCTCTCTCGCCTCACTCTCTCTCTCTCGCCTCACCCTCTCTCTCTCTCTCGCCTCACCCTCTCTCTCTCTCGCCTCACCCTCTCTCTCCACCCTCTCTCTCGCCTCACCCTCTCTCTCTCTCTACCCTCTCTCTCTCCACCCTCTCTCTCTCCACCCTCTCTCTCTCTCTCCACCCTCTCTCGCCTCACCCTCTCTCTCTCTCCTCACCCTCTCTCTCTCTCGCCTCACCCTCTCTCTCTCGCCTCACCCTCTCTCTCTCGCCTCACCCTCTCTCTCTCTCCACCCTCTCTCTCTCCCTCTCTCTCTCTCCACCCTCTCTCTCCACCATCTCTCTCTCTCTCTCCACCCTCTCTCTCTCTATCCACCCTCTCTCTCTCTCTCCACCCTATCTCACCTCACCCTCTCTCACCTCACCCTCACCCTCTCTCCCTCCCTCCCTCTCGCCTCACCCTCTCTCTCTCGCCTCACCCTCTCTCTCTCGCCTCACCCTCTCTCGCCTCACCCTCTCTCTCTCTCGCCTCACCCTCTCTCTCTCCTCACCCTCTCTCTCTCCTCACCCTCTCTCTCTCTCGCCTCACCCTCTCTCTCGCCTCACCCTCACTCTCTCTCGCCTCACCCTCACTCTCTCTCTCACCCTCACTCTCGCCTCACCCTCTCTCCACCCTCTCTCTCTCGCCTCACCCTCTCTCCACCCTCTCTCTCTCTCTCTCTACCCTCTCTCTCTCCACCCTCTCTCTCCCATTCCCAGCAGTCACCTCTCTGGTCACATCCCCCTGTGTTGCTGTATAATGCCCCAATCCCAGCAGTCACCTCTCCGGTCTCATCCTCTGGTGATACTGTATAATGTCTCATTCCCAGCAGACACCTCTGGTTACATTCTTCTGATGTTACTGTATACTGTCCCATACCCAGCAGTCACCTCTCCGGTCACATCCCCCGGTGTTACTGTATAATGTCCCATTTCCATCCCCCCGTGTTACTGTATAATGTCCCAATCCCAGCAGTCTTCTCTCCTGTCACATCCCCAGGTGTTACTGTATAATGTCCCATTCCCAGCTGTATCCTCTCAGGTCACATCCCCCGATGTTACTGTATCATGTCCCATTTACAGCAGTCACCTCCCCCGGTGTTACTGTATAATTCCACATTCCCAGCAGTCACATCTCTGGTCACATCCCCCGATGTTACTGTATAATGTCTCATTCCCAGCGGGCACCTCTCCGGTGTTACTGTATAATTCCCCATTCCAGCAGTAGTCACCTCTCTGGTCACATCCCTCGGTGCTAATGTATAATGTCCCATTCCCAGCAGTCACCTCTCTGGTCACACCCCCCCCCCATTGTTACTGTATAATGCCCCATTCCCAGCAGTCACCTCTCCGGTCTCATCCTCTGGTGTTACTGTATAATGACCCATTCCCAGCAGTCACCTCTCCGGTCACATCCCCTATTGTTACTGTATAATGCCCCATTCCCAGCAGTCACCTCTCCGGTCACATCCCCCGGTGTTACTGTATAATGTTCCATTCCCAGCAGTCATCTCTCTGGTCACAACCCCCGATGTTACTGTATAATGTCCCATTCCCAGCAGTCACCTCCCCCGGTGTTACTGTATAATGACTTATTCCCAGCAGTCACCTCTCCGGTCAGCAGCTGGATGATTTTGTTGGTGAGTTTCAGGATCTTATGGTCATTGTCTCTCTCATTTATCAATGAGTGAGGTTAAGGCACAGTCTTGGAATCCTGGGTCCTGATCCCTCTTCTGAACACATAGGGACGGCTGCTGCTGGGTGTCTCACATTCACCGTCCTTCTTCGGTGGCACATAATCCTAATGGTCCACAGCTGTGGCGTCCACTAGTGGCACTGAGGGTGGGTTTCAATAGTGTTCCCCTAGGGCCACCTAAATTTAAATGCTTTTGCGTCTAAATTTAGATGTACCCCTTCACCTTAGTAAATCCAGACGCATTTGCGTCTGGGTTTACAAGCCCCAACACCTTTGCGGCTTGCAAGGCGCCTGTATTCTAACGCTTTAGCGTCTGAATCCAGGCTTTCCGGCTTCTTAGCGGCTATCTATGTGACTCGAGATTCAAACGCAGTTGCGTCTGAATCTCGCGTACAGTTTAGAAGCGCCGGCATCGCTGTGCCGGGGTGTGCACTTTAACATACCCCCGTTGTCAGCGGTGCCCAGGCGCTGCCTATTTCACTGTGGAACTACAAGTGCCACAGTGACATTGACCTGTCAGCGCTGCTGCTGCTGGCCGGCAGCTACGCTGTTTACATACAGCTAGAGCGGCACAAGCTCAGTCAGACAGAGCTAGAGCGGCACGCGCACGGTTAATCAGAGCCTCTGGCAGGCTGCCAAGTTTCATAGCTAGAGCGGCACGCGAGCCTCTGCACTTCCGGCGCCGTGAAACTACACAAGTACCATAGACGCTGTGCGCATGCGCACAGCATCTATTCTACTAGATTGGGGGTCTCCCAACTGCCACCCCCCGCAGCGGGACAATGCCTGCCGTGGGTGGGACAGCGGGACAGGACCCGAAAATCGGGACTGTCCCGCTGTAATCGTGACAGTTGGGAGGTATGGTATAACCATCCAGCAAGCAATCCCGTACATGTACTTGGTGTCACCTGAACGCAGCAGTGATCCCAGCCTATATACAGTATGCCCAGTTTTCCTACATCTGCACTAATGGCTACGTGCAGTTTGCTAGCCTGTACGGTTTGGCGCACCTGTATCTCACCACATTGGCATGCCGGGCACATATTTACCATTACACTCACATGTGTTTATTATCATAGAACATAGCAAAGCGCGCATAGCTACTGCAGCAGAGAGAGAGAACATATGGTATACACACAGAGGCTTTCCATAGATTATAATCTGGTCTATATACACCTGTGTCACACTTTGGGAAAGCAGATAGATAATATACAGTGTATAATAATGCAGACAGCACTGGGGCTGAGATATTACAACCTGAGCCATAGAGTAGCGCTGCTGAGGATACACTGGTATGCCCATACACATAGATATCCCCAGTAGCACCATACAGCAGCCCTGTGGGAGTCACATACATGACCAACATACAGACTGAGCTCCAGTCCTCACCCACAGGTTGCTCAATGCTCAGGGGGTGTTCTGCACATGTGCACTTACCAGCCGCTTCTTCTACGCAGGGGCAGAGCGTCCATGGCGTCCCAGTCAGTGACTGCCTCCATCAGAGCAGCCGGGGCAGAGTGCTCATGTAGGGGGAGCAGCAGTGATGACGATGCAATATGTGCCAGGTGTAGTTCCAGCAGCTGCCAATAGGTGGCGATGGTGCGGCACAGCGTGAATGACGTCACTGCATTGTAGCTACGAGATACACGGACAGTCCGTGTATGAGTGGCTGGTACAGTGGCGTGTACCGTTAGTTCAGCGTCTGGGACAGCCACTCAGGCTGAGCCACCACGGGTTCGAATCCTCCTCCAGTGTCTGCTGTTTCAGGGGCGTGGGGTGTAGCGCCTTCGGATCCGGGAGCAGCCTGAGTTTTTGACTCATCCACTGATACCACAATATTTTCTGCTCAAACTACATAATATTAATAATTAGCCACCATATATAACCAGGAGGAATAACTTTAAGTGGGGGCAGGACGGAGACTGTGTACAGACCAATTACCATTACGGCTGCTCTGATGGAGGCAGTCACTGACTGGGACGCCATGGACGCTCTGCCCCTGCGTAGAATATACAGTTTATTCATTGGCACAAAACAGCAAAATAGGTTAAAATTAAAAAAGTGCATTAAGAAAAAGTGAATAGAAATTGGAGCTGTGTGTCCGTGTCGCTGTACACTTATACAGTGCCCGTGTCAGCAGATTTCCACATACACAATTTTCTTTAATAACTCATGTCGACCTATTCCTGTGTTGACCTTTTTCATGCAGCCTTTTGGATTGTGTCGACCATTTTCAGCGTCAATTTAAACCAGGTCGATCTTTTTCATATGTAGACCTTTTCACTGCAGACCAATAGATCTAATTACTGTCGACTTAATGACCCTCACCCCTGGTCACAGCATCTATAAACTGTTATGTAGGACAGGAGACAAGTCCCGAAAACGAATAGCATTCCTCCCAACTGTCCTGATTACAGTGGTACGGTCCCGCTATTTGGAGCCTGCCCTGATGTCCCTTGAGGGGAGGTGATCATGACTGCTCTGCTTTGTGGGGCAGCCGGTGATTGCTGGATAGGTGCAGTAAGGAGAGACGGGGCTGGGTACGCTGACAAAGAAGATGGAAAACCCGGGGCCTCGATGCCCGGTCCCGCCCCGTTGCACATAGCCCCGCCCCTTTCCAGGGCCAGCTGCATGCAGGTCCCACTGATCTATTGGTAAAAGTTGGAAGGCATGTTTGATGTTCTGTGTATACAATACATTCCTTTTTCTTTTTTAATAGTAGGATCGGCAGCAATTAGCTGTATGCTCTGGCCTTCGTCTGCGGATCTTCACCTCCAATGAAGTGTATGGCCTTTGTCAAACATACATAAAAAAAAAAAAAAAATGATACCCGATCTATTGTCTGCGGGCGCGGCCTGACGGGCAACCCGTACAGACAGACGTGATTCTAGTCTGGCTCTAAACACAGATATTTCTCCATTCCCTGGAGAGAAATTGGCCTCACACCCCTTGCTGAAACAGGTAAGGATCATATGGTCGACCTAAAGATTGTCGACAGTCATTAGGTCAACATACTGCAAGGTTAACATGGGTCAAGGTCAACAGGTCATTTGGTCCAAAAAAGCATTAGGTCGAAATGGTCTAGCTCAACATGGGGTTTTGTACCCGAATGCCGACACAGTCAACATGGACACAGGATTAAGTGCACCGCATCCCCTCGCATGTCTGGCTGTGCTTGGCACTCTATGTTATTCTCCTACCACACCCTAGTGCAGGCATTCCCAACCACGGTCCTCAAGGCACACCAACAATACAGGTTTTAATGATATCCAGGCTTGAGCACAGGTGACTTAATAAGTACCTGTGATTTGGATTAATCCATCTGTGCTGAAGCCTGGATATCACTAAAACCTGCACTGTTGGTGTGTCCTGAGGACCGTGGTTGGGAACGCCTGCCCTAGTGGATGGTAGGGCATGAAATTCCGCCTGTCGGCACATGTCGGCTCAAAAAAAAAACCAAAATTCCAGTGAAAAACCCAGTCGACCTAGACCATGTTGACCTAATGACCTGTCGACCTAGACCCATGTCGACTTTGCAGTATGTCGACCTGATGACTTTCGACCATCTGATACCGCTGATACCGGTTAATAGATAGAGGTTATCAATCCGCACGGCCTGTAATTGGTATAGCTATCTCACCCCTGCATTACTATATTAAGTATCAATTGGTAATGGGGGAGGCGCACCCAGGAATATGTATTAGACTTGGAAGCAAAGAAAGATAAAGTATTCCTACAAGGGGCAATCTAGGTTAGCATATATTAATGTTCTGATTAATGTTATAGGTACATTAATAAAGTGACCCAAGAAACAGAGAATTGGCTAAAACATGATGTTTATTGATTCATTTATTAAGGACAGCGAAATATTAAAAACATAAGTGAAAAGTGATAAATGTGAAATAAAGTGCATTAGAAAAAAAATTAAAATAAGTCTGTTACGTGTGTGTTATCGGTCATAGCATGTGTGTCTGTAATACTGTTATTAATCTCCACGCAAATATCAATTATTGCTCTAATTAGGCAGTCTTGTAAATTCATTATCAAAGGGACATGTGCACGTTTCAAGATGACGGGTGCAGCAAAATTGTTAGGAATAAAGGTGCGTACACACGGGGCAATATGATCGCTAGCAATATATTGCTCAGCAATCATATTGCCCAGTGTGCCGTTTTCATCTGCGACCAGAGATGGTCGCAGATGAAAATTTAAACACTGCTGGGTGAAGAGGCAGGGGATGTCGCTGGTCGGAGGAGCATGCTCCTCCGACCAGCGACCATTCAGGGGCTGAAAACGGGAGCGCGCACCCGGCGATTTATCGCTGGTGCACACTCCAATCACTGGCAATATGGTTGCTCAGCGACCATATTCCCAGCGATTTCAGCCCCTATCGCCCCCGTGTGTACACAGCATAATCGCCCCCGGATGACGTCAGCGAACCGGGACCAGGGCGGTCTTTTTGTATGGGCTTAATGGGCACTTGCTCTGGGGCCCCAGGTGTATAAGGGCCATACTCTGATAGCTGAGGATCCCCTTTTTCCAGGGATACCAGAATTTTGAAAATCGGCCCTGGGGAAATGGAGATATCCAACTTCAAAGCAGCAGTCCACATCTGACCTGTTAATTGCACTTCCCAGTCAGAATTCTCAGGTTCTCTCTGACTAAGGCTGGTTTCACACACTCCGGCTCCTGCCGGACGGTGAAATCCTGCACGGCCAGGGAGCCGTGCCGCACACACTAGTTGTGAATGGACACTATTGTGTCCATTCACACGGGACGGCAACGGCCCGGCCGCACGGTTGCAGCCGAATCCCGCCACTGGAAGGGACGGCTGCCGGGCTGTGGCCATCCCTTCCATGATAAACTAGTGTGTGAGGCACGGCTCCCTGGCCGTGCGGGATTTCACCGTCCGGCAGGAGCCGGAGTGTGTGAAACCAGCCTTAAGGTGCCCATACACGTCTCGATGCGGGCGTGCATTTTGAGCTTAAATAGCAAGCATCGCATGCCTTGTACATGCGTTGTGCATGCAATGCGATGAAAAGCAAGTACAAAAAGTATGTGCAGCACATACTTTTTGTACAGTGCGATGAGATGCCGCGGGAGCGCGCATCTCAAAGCACACATTGCACCCGCCGCATTGGAATGTGTATGGGCACCTTTAGAGTTTTTCTGAGGAGGGTAGAATAAGGAGAGTTATGGTAGACCTACCTTTGTTAACTCCCTTTCCTTGAAGTCCATGGGAACCACAGGGGACATCGGGGTTGTAGGTGGATCCAGGGGGTCCGAGGCACCAATCAGCGAAGCTTTCAATGTTTTCCCAGGATGCCCGGGCCCTCTCCCCTACAGCCCCGCCTCCAGGCTCATCCAGCCAGTTTTAAGTAACAAGCCGTAAGCAGGAAGCGGAGAGAAGAGAAAGACAGGAGGCACACATGCCCATAGACTCGTACAAACCTAAGAGTTAACATGAGCCAAATATGGTCATTACAGGTCACATAATGATAATACCACTCCTAGGGATACCTCAGTAGCAAATTAAAGGGAGGGCGCCCTGTGGTTCCCATGGACTTCAAGGAAAGGGAGTTAACAAAGGTAGGTCTACCATAACTCTCCTTTTCCTTTTCAGGGTCCATGGGTCCCACAGGGGACATCGGGGATGTCACAAGCCGTATATTCAAGGGAGGGTATTTGCCTGAGGTGCCAGAAGAACCCGACGACCAAAGGAAGCATCCTGGGAGGCGAACGTGTCAAAAGCATAAAATCTGGTGAAAGTATGGACAGATGACCACGTTGCAGCCTTGCACAGTTGTTCGGCAGAAGCTCCTCTGCTTGCTGCCCAAGAAGGACCAACCGCTCTGGTAGAATGTGCTTTGATTGATACAGGGATAGGTAACTTTGCCTGTTGATACACTTGATGGATGGCCATACGAATCCAGCGGGCAATGGTCTGCTTAGTGGCAGGCCAGCCTTTTTTGTGAAAACCGTACAGTACAAAAAGAGAGTCGGATTTCCTGACTGCTCTGGTACGTTCCACATATGTAGTCAGAGCCCTGACTACATCCAGAAGACGTTCCTGCTGGGTTAGATTTTCAGATGTAAAGGCCGGAACCACTATTTCCTGATTCAGATGGAACCTGGAAACGACCTTAGGGAGGTGTGACGGTGTGGTTCTCAGGACCGCCCTATCCGCATGGAAGATAAGGAAAGGAGGTTTCCAGGACAGGGCCGAAAGATCAGAAACCCTCCTAGCCGATGAAATCGCGAGGAGAAAGACCGTCTTAATCGTAAGCCACTTAAGATCCACTGAGTGTAAGGGCTCAAAAGGAGGCTTAGTCAATGCCTGCAATACTAACGTAAGGTCCCAAGGCATGGTAGGAGGAGTATATGGCGGCTGCACATGTAGTACTCCTTGAAAGAAAGTGCGGACATCTGGCAGAAGCGCAATTTTCCTTTGGAACCAGACCGACAGGGCTGAAACCTGGACTTTTAATGATGCCAGCCTCAGTCCCATATCTAGGCCTTTCTGCAGGAAAGCCAAGATCCTGGCTATCTTAAAGACTTTAGGATTGTACTTTTTCAAAGTACACCAAGAGAAAAACGTGTGCCAAATCCGGTAGTAGATTCTGGACGACGATGGTTTACGTGCCTGAATCATAGTCCTAGCCACTCTAGAGGAAAACCCTTTCTGTTTCAGTAAGGTAGTTTCAAGCGCCACGCCGTCAAAGACAGGCGCTGAGGATCCGGGTGCAGGCAGGGGCCCTGGGACAACAGATCCTTCCGAGATGGCAACGGAATGTGTGGCAGGTGTGACATTTGTAACAAGTCCACAAACCAAGGCCTGCGTGGCCAGAATGGGGCTATCAAGATCAGATTCCCGCGTTCCACTTTGAATTTCCTGATGATCCTTGGGATCATATTGACTGGAGGGAAAACGTACGGGAGATGAAATCTCCATGGAACTGTGAGAACGTCTGAGAAGTCGGCTAGAGGATCCCTTGTCCTGGAGCCGAACCTCTCCACCTTGCGGTTGTGCCTGGACGCCATGAGATCCACGTCCGGCACGCCCCAACTGTCTGTCAGAGAGGCAAAGACCTCCGGATGGAGAGACCACTCCCCCGGATGAATGTCCTGACGGCTTAGGAAGTCTGCTTCCCAGTTCAGGACACCCGGGATGAAGACAGCTGAAAGTGCCAGTAGATTGAGTTCCGCCCACAAAAGAATCCTGGAAACTTCCCGCAGGGCCGCCACGCTGCGGGTGCCCCCTTGGCGGTTTATGTACGCCACCGTCGTGGCGTTGTCGGACCGGACCTGTACTGGTTTGCCCTGTATCAGGTCCCTTGCTCCGAGAAGCGCGTTGTACGCTGCCCTCAATTCCAGAACGTTTATAGACAGCCTGGATTCCTGCACTGTCCATACGCCTTGCAAGGACTGGGATCCTACTACCGCTCCCCAGCCTCGCAAACTGGCGTCGGTTGTGAGGACTAGCCATTCGGTGAACCAGAATGGTCGGCCTGATGACAGGTGCTGCGGGAGTAGCCACCACTGGAGGGACTCCCTGACTTCCTAAATGAGTTGGAAGGAGGTGGTCCTGATATGCTGGGTCAGACCGTCCCACCTCTTCAAAATGAGACCCTGAAGAGGGCGAGAGTGGAACTGGGCCCACTCGACCATGTCGAAAGTGGACACCATCCGACCTAGAATTTTCATTGCCCAATGAACTGTGACTCGTGGGCTGGCGAGGAACTTGCAAATGTGCTGGTGTAAGGCAGCACCTTTGTCCTCTGGAAGAAAGAGCCGGAGGTCCTTGGTGTCCAGAAGAGCTCCCAGGTGCAGCATGCGTTGCGAAGGAAGCAGGGTGGACTTTTCCCAGTTCAGGAGCCACCCGTGGTCCTGTAAGGTCGTAATTGTCGTCTGCAGGTGCGACAGGAGGATGTCTGGCGACTTCGCCACCAGCAAGAGGTCGTCTAAGTAAGGGAACACCCGAATGCCCTGCTGGTGTAAGAGCGAGGCCATTACTGCCATGACCTTCGTGAATATCCTTGGGGCAGTGGCCAGTCCAAAAGGCAGAGCCCTGAATTGAAAGTGCCTGTGTAGAATGGCGAACCTCAGGTACTTTTGGTGCGCTGGGAGGATGGGGACATGTAGGTATGCATCCCGAATGTCCAGGGACACCATGTAATCCCCAGCCTCCAGCGCCAAGATTATTGATCTCAACGTTTCCATTCTGAACTTGGACACTCTGACTGACTTGTTTAGCGCCTTTAAGTTCAGAATGGGTCTGAATGTCCCGTTTTGTTTTGGGACCAGAAAGAGTGTTGAGTAAAACCCCTGTCCTCTTTGGTGTGTAGGAACGGGGACAATAACCTGAGAACGTAACAGGGACTGCAGAATCCTTTGCAGGTGATCTGCTTTCACAGGATCGTGCGGGAGGCCTGTACAAAAGAACTTCTTGGGAGGTGTCCTTTTGAAAGAAATGGAGTAACCCCGAGACACCACTTCCCTCACCCAGGCGTCCTTTGTCGTGGACAGCCACCGTTGGGAGAAGAGAAGGAGTCTGCCTCCCACCTGGGGCTCTCCCTGTGGGAGGCCCGCCCCGTCATGCGGAAGGCTTGTCAGGCTTGTTTGGGGCCTGTCTGGCAGCCCAGGCCTGCTTTGGTTTTGCCTTACCAGGTTTGCGGGAGGGGGAAGGCTTCGTAAAGGGCTGACCTCTGGCCTTGCCCTGTGGACGAAAGGACCGAAAGGCAGGCCTAGACTTCTGAGGAAGAACCGTTGGGAGGCAAGCAGTTTTGGCCGCCGCCAGAGAGGCTACTATTTTATTAAGTTCCTCTCCGAAAAGAGTTTCACCCTTAAAGGGTAGTAACTCCAGGGTCTTCTTGGACTCTAAGTCCACTTTCCAGGGCCGGAGCCAGAGGATGCGGCGTGCTAGTACAGAACTAGCTGAGGCCTTGGCTGCTAGTGTGCCAGCATCCGACATGGCGTCCATTATATAGTAAGCTGCTTGCTTGATATGGGAGATACACATTTTGGCATCCTCAGATGCATCCACTGTAAGCTCCTCCTCCAAGGTCTGAACCCACGGAAGGATGGCTTTAGCTGCCCAAGTAGCCGCTATAGTAGGCCGTTGAACTGCGCCAGAGTAGGCAAAGGTGGCTTTAAGAGCCTGTTCCAGACGCCTGTCAGTTTGGTCTCCTAGATTGGATCCAGATGACACAGGCAGCACCGATGGCTTTACCAGTCTGGTAACATGGGGATCCACTGAGGGTGGTATTTCCCATGGTTTGCAATCCTCTGGTGGGAGGGGGTATTTGTTTAAGACCCTCCGTGGAATGCTGGCCTTTTTGCCTAACTCCTCCCACTGATTGGTCCTAATTTCAGTTAGGTAATCAGAATGTGGGAACTGGGCCTTAAGAACCTTTTGTTTTTTAAAAACATCTTTTGTTTTAGCGACAGGTTCAGGCTCCTCAGGGTCATACAATAAAACCGCTTTAATGGCATGTATCAGGGCTGCCACATCAGGAGTCTCAGCATGAACGGCAGGAGTGTCCACAGGCATGGGGTCATCCTGAGTATCATCCAAAATGATGTCATCCCCTGTATTATCGACATCATCTCCCCCATCGCCACCATCATCAGAATCAGTGTCATCCCGTGTATCTGCCAGCAACGGGGTCAACGGGGATCTACTGGGCTGTATGGTCTGGGGCAGCAGCTTTTGCATAGCCACCGTAGTCTGTTGCAAGGTCTGCACCGTGGTCGACAGGGCATCCACCCAAGGTGGAGGGGTCTGGACTACAGGGGGAGCAACAGCAGCGGGCAAGCGATCCACAAGAGTACCCAGCAATTGTTGGAAAGCTGCCCATGGGGGTTGTTGTACTGTGGCAGTGGACTGCGCAGGGGATATGCAGTTGACACACAGGCCATCCTGAACAACATCCATATCAGACAGGCCTGCAGCACAGCCCTTGCAGGACAAGAGCTGAGGAGATTCTGTCTGCTGACGCCCTCTTTTAGACATGGTGTACAAAACACACTGACAAGGAGAGCTGACAGTGCACAATAGGATAATTCACTAAGGAAAACCTAGAGTGATATCACTGAGTGTTGTGACCAATGAGTATTGCCTCAATATCAGAGGTGAAGGGACAGATCACTGGACAGAAGCAATGAAAAAAACTAGCACAGGTCACACACACACTATAGTCAGAAAAAGACTACCTCACCCTGTGTCAACCGCTTGACTCTATGGAGAAAAGTGGGAATAAGGGTGGCTGTGAAAGTGGCTACTGAACCTGTAGGCGATTTCACAGGGGAGAAGAGTGCCCGCTCTCTGGAAGTGCTGCTGCAGAAATGGCGCCTGTCCGAGAGAGGGGGGCGGGCACTAAGGTCACGGCTAATAGGGCGGCAGATCTCTGTGAGAATGGCGCCAAAGCCGGGGGAGGGGCTGCAGACCCGACGCCGCCTCCCCTTGCTGGACTTCCCCCACCGGGGATGTTAGCCAATAATGGGGACCCCTCTCCCCGGTCTGCGCTATTCCCCGGTGGTCTAGTGGGGTCCCGGGCCGAGGCCTGTACCCACGCCAGCTACCGCGTGCGTCTCCCACGCTGGCGCGGTACAGCAGCGATTTGCGCTCCAGGCGGAGCCTAACCTGCCCTCTGATCCAGCCACGCTGCCCGGGGTAAACCGACGGCGGTGCTAGGCGTCGCGGTATTCCCCCGCCGAGGTCCTCCGTGACGTGACGTCATTGGATGGAGCCGGCGCCGGGAGGGTGATGCGGCCGCACGCTCCGCCGTCAGTGACTGACGGCGGGGAGCAGCCTCAGCCGCGAAGCGGCTTCTGCCGCCGAGGCGGCAGATTTAAAAAGTAAAAAATAAAAAGTAAAAAGTAAAAATAAAATAGCTTTGTGGGGTTACCTCAGTGAGGTAACCCCCGCTGATAGAACAGGTGCGTCTGCTTCCTGCAGGCACCAAATAAAAACTGGCTGGATGAGCCTGGAGGCGGGGCTGTAGGGGAGAGGGACCGGGCATCCTGGGAAAACATTGAAAGCTTCGCTGATTGGTGCCTCGGACCCCCTGGATCCACCTACAACCCCGATGTCCCCTGTGGGACCCATGGACCCTGAAAAGGAAAGGTAAGGGTCCCAGTGCATTGCTTTGCCCAGGGGCCTACACTGCTGTTACGACGGATTCAGTATGAAATCCCGGCGGTCGGGATCCCGGCATTCAAAATCCCGACGCCGGAATCCCGAACGCCGAAATCCTGACAAGGGGGGCACGTGGATCGCCCCCCCTTGCGGGCTCGCTGCACTCGCCACGCAGCAGGCCCGGTGCCTTGCTACACTCGGCACGCTAATTTATTCTCCCTCCAGGGGTGTCGTGGACACCCACGGAGGGAGAAAGTGTCGGGATTTCGGCGGTCGGGATTCCGGCATCGGGATTCTGAACGCCAGGATTCCCTCCAACGGGATTTTAACTGCATCCCGTTAAGACAGCCCTGGCTGGGACTGAACCGTTTCAAAGTCCCGGTGCGACCCTGCATTTTGCGATGTGAAAGCTGTATCAGTGTGTCCGGTCATGTACTTTGACTATTCATGATCCAGCACTGAGATTGACTTATTTGTGAAGGCAGGAGAAATATTTTCATGGTCGCCAACCATCGAAGGATTTCTCCTGTAGCAGTGGAATACGAGGGCAAGTGTCTTTGTTACACATCCCCTTGCATTGTAGGGAGGGGAAACGGTGGGAACCGGTATTCGGCAGGACGGCCTCTCTAGCAATCAGGCACATCCCCTGGTGTTACTGTATAATGTCCCATTCCCAGCAGTCACCTCTCCGGTCACATCCCCCGGTGCTCCTGTATAATGCCCCATTCCCAGCAGTCACCTCTCCGGTCACATCCCCAGGTTTTACTGTATAATGCCCCAATCCCAGCAGTCACCTCTCTGGTCACATCCCCAGGTTTTACTGTATAATGCCCCAATCCCAGCAGTCACCTCTCTGGTCACATCCCCCGGTTTTACTGTATAATGCCCCAATCCCAGCAGTCACCTCTCCGTCACATCCGCCAGGGTTACTGTATAATGCCCCATTCCCAGCAGCCACCTCTCCGGTCATATCCCCCGGTGTTACTGTATAATTTCCCATTCCCAGCAGTCACCTCTCTGGTCACATCCCCCTGGTGATACTGTATAATTTCCCATTCCCACCAATCACCTCTCAGGTCACATCCCCCTGTGTTACTCTATAATGCCCCATTTCCAGCAGTCACCTTTCTGGTCACATCCAACGGTGTTACTCTATAATGCCCCAATCCCAGCAGTCACCTCTCTGTCACATCCGCCAGGATAACTATATAATGCCCCATTCCCAGCAGTCACCTCTCTGGTCACATCCAACGGTGTTACTCTATAATGCCCCATTCCCAGCAGTCACCTCTCTGGTCACATCCCCCGGTTTTACTGTATAATGTCCCAATCCCAGCAGTCACCTCTCCGTCACAACCGCCAGGGTTACTGTATAATGCCCCATTGCCAGCAGCCACCTCTCCGGTCACATCCCCCGGTGTTACTGTATAATTTCCCATTCCCAGCAGTCACCTCTCTGGTCACATCCCCCGGTTTTACTGTATAATGTCCCAATCCCAGCAGTCACCTCTCTGTCACATCCGCCAGGATTACTCTACAATGCCCCATTCCCAGCAGTCACCTCTCTGGTCACATCCCCCGGTTTTACTGTATAATGTCCCAATCCCAGCAGTCACCTCTCCGTCACATCCGCCAGGATTACTTTATAATGCCCCATTCCCAGCAGCCACCTCTCCGGTCACATCCCCCGGTGTTACTGTATAATTTCCCATTCCCAGCAGTCACCTCTCTGGTCACATCCCCCCGGTGTTACTGTATAATGTCCCATTCCAAGCAATCACCTCTCCAGTCACATCCCCCGGTGTTACTCTATAATGCCCCATTTCCAGCAGTCACCTCTCTGGTCACATCCAACGGTGTTACTCTATAATGCCCCATTCCCAGCAGTCACCTCTCCGGTCACATCCCCCGGTGTTACTGTATAATGTCCCATTTCCAGCAGTCACCTCCAACGGTGTTACTGTATAATTCCCCATTCCAAGCAGTCACCTCTCTGGTCACATCCCCCAGTGTTACTGTATAATGTCCCATACCCAGCAGTCACCTCTCCGGTCACATCCCCCGGTGTTACTGTATAATGTCCCATTTCCAGCAGTCACCTCTCCGGTCACATCCCCCGGTGTTACTGTATAATGCCTCATTCCCAGCAGTCACCTCTCTGGGGTTACTGGATAATGCCTCATTCCTGTATAATGTCCCATACCCAGCAGTCACCTCTCCGGTCCCATCTCCCGGTGTTACTGTATAGTGTCCCATTTCCAGCAGCCACCTCTCCAGTCACTTCCCCCGGGTCACTGTATAATGCCCCATTCCCAGCAGCCACCTCTCCGTTCACATCCCCCGGTTTTACTGTATAATGTCCCATTCCCAGCTGTATCCTCTACGGTCACATCCCCAGGTGTTACTGTATAATGTCCCATTCCCAGCTGTATCCTCTACGGTCACATCCCCTGGTGTTACTGTATCATGTCCCATTTCCAGCAGTCACCTCCCCCGGTGTTACTGTATAATTCCACATTCCCAGTAGTCACCTCTCTGGTCACATCCCCCGATGTTACTGTATAATGCCTCATTCCCAGCGGTCACCTCTCCGGTGTTACTGTGTAATTCCCCATTCCCAGCAGTCACCTCTCCGGTCACATCCCCCGATGCTAATGTATAATGACCCATTCCCAGCAGTCACCTCTCTGGTCACATCCCCTTTGTTACTGTATAATGTCCCATTCCCAGCAGTCTCCTCTCCGGTCACATTCCCCTGTGTTACTGTATAATGCCCCATTCCCAGCAGTCACCTCTCCGGTCTCATCCTCCGGTGTTACTGTATAATGTCCCATTCCCAGCACACACCTCTCTGGTTACATTCTTCTGATGTTACTGTATACTGTCCCATACCCAGCAGTCACCTCTCCGGTCACATCCCCTGGTGTTACTGTATAATGCCTCATTCCCAGCAGTCACCTCTCAGGGGTTACTGGATAATGCCTCATTCCTGTATAATGTCCCATACCCAGCAGTCACCTCTCCGGTCACATCTCTCGGTGTTACTGTATAATGTCCCATTTCCAGCAGCCACCTCTCCAGTCACTTCCCCCGGTGTTACTGTACAATGTCCCAATCCCAACAGTCACCTCTCCTTCACATCCCCCGGTGTTACTGTATAATTTCCCATTCCCAGCAGTCACCTCTCTGGTCACATCCCCCCCCGGTGTTACTGTCTAATTTCCCATTCCCAGCAGTCACCTCTCTGGTCACATCCCCCCGGTGTTACTGTATAATGTCCCATACCCCATAATCCTAAGTGAGGAGAAAAATGTTAAATCAACTGCACTGATGGTATAGCAGCTCTCATAAATGCAAAGGTTCTGAGGGGTAAAAAAGAGCGCTGGGATTAGTTTATACGAGTGACACGTGTAAAGTAAAAATTTATTAGTCAAATAATGTTTACACTCCTTTTTTGTCGCGCTTTCCCTACTAACCCTAACCTTACAGAGGCAGCGGTATTCCTCAGCTCAGTTGCTGTCCGCTTCTGGGTGGAATCTTCTGTTGCGGCTTTGGTCCCGGGACGCGGCTTGCTGACGTCAGCGACTGGCGTGTCGGTACTTCGGGCAGCAGCAAGATGGCTTCTCCTCTCCTTAAGTCTCCAACCCGTTTCATGCCTCGCTGGGCACTTTGTCAAGGTGGGGTGACTGATAGAAGTTGCTCCCTGTATGTAAGGAAATGAAGTAGAAATTCACATCCAATTTTAACATTTTGTGTATTTCAAAAATGTAAAGAAATAAAAAGTTTGGACATTTTCCGAGCAACAATCTGGTTGGAACAAATATTTTAACGACATATTGGGTGTCACGAACGGTGAAACGGTGTCAAGGCATGCATTATATGTAATAGTAGAGTGCAAGACTAATAAAAAGACTAATAAAGAGATTACATCGCCATATGTGCCAAAGTGGTTTGTGCAAAAGGCTAGTGAACAGCTAACGAACCCAATACACCAATCATGTCCAAACTATGGCCCGCCAGCTGTTGTGAAACTGCACGTCCCATCATGCCTTGCCACAGCTTTGCTATTAGGGAATACTAAAACTATGGCAAGGCATGCTGGGATGTGTAGTTTCAAAACAGCTGAAGGGCCACATTTTGGACATGCCTGCAACATAAGCTCAGTGACAAACGAGCTTTAAAATTAAAGTCAATTGTTTGGTGACCCGACTCCCAGGCTGCACCTCACCTGGATTTCTCCTCGCACCCTTCACGCACAGTAGGGCAATAAGCTGCATCTAGTTTATTTAGGGCGCAAAAATGCAGCCGACAAGACCAGGACAAGTGCTGCGAACAATTCATTAGCTCCCACTACATTAGGCAAGAGCTACGGGTGCACAAAACAATTGAATCACCATTATATGTTGTTTAGCACCTTACATAAATTATATATATATTTTTTATTATTATTATTTTAATATGCAGTACAGTAAGACCAGCAACCCTTACCACCAGCATAGCTCTGCTCCAACACTCATGAAGCACCGCCTACATGTTTTGATTGGCCCACAATCCAATCAGTCAAAGAAAATGGATCACCATCAATAGGTAAAAACATTGATGGTCATCCATTGCATAGTATGCCACAATCAATGGGCAGTTGCACTATTGTCATCAATTGCAAAGACGTCCATCCCTAAAGCTGTGCACACACAGTGCAAGTGAGCCTTTGTGCTAAGTTTGCAGTTAAGCACAGATGGCTCAGCATTGTGTGCTGAACAATCTGTCACGGCCAGTGTTCTCTGGTGTGAGAACACTGGCGATGACTAGATTTATAACTGGATGCAAATGTGTAAATCTAGTCAGGCAACAGCGACGCGCGGGACCGCGCAATCGTCATCACCAGAGGGTATACACGTGGAGTGATCCTTTTCTCATTTCTAAGCGATCTAGTCAGATCACTTAGAAATAAGCCTCATATCCCCCTGGGCGGGATGTATTAATGTACATCGCCAGCCGCCGCGATGCTACCGCATATGTATTAACATATGCGGCTAGCATCGGGGTGCGGTGACGGAGACCCCCGCGATACCTGTAATGTGGTGTGCGGGGGTCTCCGTCACATCCTGGCGGCTGTCAGTGTCCCCCTGCCTCTCCTCCTCCTCCCTACAGCCGGATGTCCTCCCGGCTGTGACACCTGCTGGGGGAGGAGTAGATCGATGGAGGATGGGAGGGGGGGTCACAAGGACGGCGGGCGGCGCTAGAAGCCCATAGGCATCTATAGGGTATCGCCACCCAGAGGTGGCGATACCCTGCCAGGCGGAGATGGGGCGGACGGGTAATGGTACATAGGAAAATGCGGTAAAACCCCCGTTTTATCACATTTTCCCTTTAGTACATCCCGCCCCCTGTGTGTATGCCCCATTAGGATAGTAGATAATACAGTATACACTTTAGACTACAGTATAACTAATGTGACAATAATCCCTGTATAACCATCCAGCAAGCAATCCCGGCGGGTGACATGTACTTGGTGTCACCTGAACGCAGCAGTGATCCCAGCCTATATACAGTATGCCCAGTTATCCTACATCTGCACTAATGGCTACGTGCAGTTTGCTAGCCTGTACGGTTTGGCGCACCTGTATCTCACCACATTGGCATGCCGGGCACATATTTACCATTACACTCACATGTGTGTATTATCATAGAACATAGCAAAGCGCGCATAGCTACTGCAGCAGAGAGAGAGAACATATAGTATACACACAGAGGCTTCCCATAGATTATAATCTGGTCTATATACACCTGTGTCACACTTTGGGAAAGCAGATAGATAATATACAGTGTATAATAATGCAGACAGCACTGGGGCTGAGATATTACAACCTGAGCCATAGAGTAGCGCTGCTGAGGATACACTGGTATGCCCATACACATAGATATCCCCAGTAGCACCATGCAGCAGCCCTGTGGGAGTCACATACATGACCAACATACAGACTGAGCTCCAGTCCTCACCCACAGGTTGCTCAATGCTCAGGGGGTGTTCTGCACATGTGCACTTACCACATACTTGCCTACTTTTGAAAATTAGTTTCAGGGAGATTATAGATTGCACTGAAAAGCATTGTGCAGAGCACACTTGAGGGGGCGTGTCACAATCTACCCAAGGGGTGTGTCTATCTCCATATATGGGTGTGTCTACTGTGACCAAGTGGTGTGTCCTGCAGCGGCACATAAAAACGAAAGTACAAAGCGCAGTACTGGCTACACACTGATCTCTCAGCTACATTACACGGAAGGGCTACTCCCTGACATCACAGCTACATTACACAGCATGACTGACATCACATAGCAGGGCTACTCATTGACATAACACATGAGGGCTCATGCTGACATTACACAGCAGAGCATAATACTGACATATACATCATTATATAGAGTATATGTGACATACTATACATTTGGTAGACTTGTGGTTTTTTTTTTTTTTAAACAGGGCACCTTGGGGGGGTTTAAACTAGACATCTCCTCTGCAGGTCCCACCCTATTAGAATATGAGACAGGCGGAATCAGGCACAAACAGAGAGAAGTGAAAGAGAGAAAGCGTGTGTGTGCGTGCGCGCGAAAGAGAGAGATAGAGAATGTCAGGGGGGGGGGGTAGGTAAATGAAGGAAACGTGAGGAGGAGAATGAGAGAGTGTCAAAGTGTGTGAAAGATAAGAGATAAATAATTTGGCTGTCAGGAAAAGTGAGGGAATGGCAGAAAGAGTGAGAAAGTGTCAAGGATAAAGAGAGGGTGAGAGAGAGAGTTCCCAGGACTGAGAGTTGCTGGAGATGATATAATTGGGGTGAAAGAGAGAGTGAGTGTCACGGACAGAGAAAGGGGCTGAGAGAGAGGGGAGAGAGAAATGGGGTGATAGAGGGTGTCAGAGGGGCATGAGAAGAAGGGGGTGACAGATGATGTCAGGGATATAGAGAAGGGGGATAAGAGAGAAGGTGTCATGGATAGAGAAAGGTGCTGTGAGAGAGGGAAGGAAGAAAGAAAGAAAGAAAGAAAGAAAGAAAGAAAGAAAGAAAGAAAGAAAGAAAGAAAGAAAGAAAGAAAGAAAGAAAGAAAGAAAGGGGATGAGAGAATGTCAGGAATAGAGAGTGGGTGAGAGAAGGTGTAACGGATAGAGGGCTAAGAGAGAGAGGGGGGAGAAAAAGAGAGGGTGTCAAGGATAGAGAGATGGGGGATTGAGAGAGAGAGAGGGAATAGAGAGAGGGTCTCAGGGATAGAGAGAGGGGGGGGGGGTGAGAGTGAGAAGGCGACGGAGATAGAGAGGGGGTGAAAAGGAGAGGAGAGTAGGAGGTGAGAGAATAGACCGAAAGGGCTGAGAGAGGGTGTCCAGTATAGAGAGGGGGAAGAGAGAAAAGGATGTCAGGGATAGAGGGTGAGATGTACTGTACTAAGCCTTGAAAAGTGATAAAATGGAGAGTGATAAACCACCAGCCAATCAGCTCCTACCTGTCATTTTTCAAACTGTGGCATGGCATGTAGGAGCTGATTGGCTGGTGGTTTATCACTCTCCATCTTATCACTTTTCAAGCTTAGTACATTTGGCCCAGGGAGGGATGTATTAATATACATCGCCGCCCCTCGCCTGCCAGCCGCCACGATGCTACACATATGTACTAACATATGCGGCTGGCATCGGGTTGCGGTGACGGAGACCCCCGCGATACCTGTGATGTGGTCTGCGGGGGTCTCCGTCACATCCTGGAGGCTGTCAGTGTCCCTCTGCGTCTCCTCCTCCCCCTGCAGCCGGATGTCCTCCCTGCTGTGACACCTGCTGGGGGAGGAGGAGATCGATGGAGGACGGGAGGGGGGGTCGCGCGGACGGCGAAAGAAGGGGTATCGCCACCCCTTCCAGTCGTAGATGGGGCAGAAGAGAGCACTAACCAGGCAGCATGGAGGTGACTGTGAGGAACTGCTGCCAAGTTGCGTCCATGTTGGAGTCATGTCCTGGGAAAGGAGACAGCAATGAAGAATGTACATCTAAAATAGACGAACCAGAGGCTCTAACCTCAGTGCCGTGGGTAAAGGGGGATGTGATGAGAGTTAGCAGGAGAGGGATACATTTGTGGAGTGGGTAGGTGGTCAGGGGGATGTGAGGAGAAAGTTAGGAGAGGGGTACCTGTGAGGGAGGGGTGTCAGGAGTGGGATGTGAGCCTGTAAGCATGGTGACTGACACACTGCTTGGGGAGGGGCCACGTGCTGTGTTCTTCCCACAGGACTACCAGCTATCCTTTCAATCCCCATCCCCATTTATTCTAAACTTGCGCATGCGCAATCCACATTGTAAGAGGGGGCAGCTTTGGGGAATACTGGCACTGCGCTTGGGCTAAAAGCAGGAGCCTCCTGCAAAATGCAGGAGGGAAGGCAAGTGTGCCCCCCATATAACACACCGTAGTACATTATAACACCCAGTACATTATACACCCCCACCCCATATTGGACCTAGTACATTCACATATACAACATAGTATATTATACACAGCTCCCCTCCCCCATATTGCACTCAAAACACACAGCACATAACACAATACTAAATTATACACAGACCCCCCACAACCAGTGAGCACACGTTATATTACACACACACCTGACCCCCCCATACACACATTATATACAGCCCCCATTCCCACAGCACTCACTTGGCTGTGTTCTTCCTTCCAGGCAGTGCAGGAAGTCATCACATTACAGGCAGAAGACGAGGAGCCTGTAGCTGGACTAGAGCAGCTGCAGCCTGCAGGACTGACACACACGGAGCCTCAGTGTGGGGGCGGGGCCAGCCTCAGGAAGCCCCGGTTGCTATTTCTCCTTCTCCCAGTGCACAGACAGACAGTCTGGACTTCCTGTCTGTGTGCCCAGCAGCTCGGCCCCCGGCGCTACCAACAACTACCCAGCGGTGCGACTTCCCGATACAGGCCCCACCCCCCGGCCAGTTCAGGACGCGCGCATGCGCAGTCCAAATTCAATGGAGGCTTACAAAAAAACCGGGAGGAAGGAGGGGGATTGCGGGGCAGCGGGAGGCTCATGCAAAAATCGGGAACCTCCCGCTGAATGCGGGAGGGTAGGCAAGCCTGCTGTGACTGCTGACACATATTCACACGCACAATATTTGTTTTCACTTTATTCCTTTAAGAGAGGGCACCAAATTCCAGCTTGTATCCAGGTGACCGGGATGAACTTACACCCCTGCCCAGCGATTTCATCGGTGGCTGGGAGCCGACTTCGGCAAGTGCAGAAAATGTAAACAGTATGCCCCAATAAAACTGCATTTAGAACTACAGTAACATTACCTTTTTAGCAGGTCTGTTAAGGTGCCCATACACAGTGCGATGCGATGGCGCTCCCACAGGCATCGCATCGCACAGTACAAAAAGTATGCGCTGCACATACTTATTGTACTGCTTTCTGATTGCATCACACGCAAAACGCATGTGATGCGATCCAGCCCATAACGGGTGCAATAATCGCGCCGTGTATGTGCGGCACTGCTGAGGTGGTGGGCGGAGAGAGTTCCGGCAGGTCGGGAAAAGACGGGCAGCGTGTGAGCGGTTGTTCAGACGCTGCCCGGCATTAGACTGCCCATGCGCAATCCCGAAATTGGAGTGGAATTGAAATCTCAGACATTTTGGGGACCAATCCCGGGATCCCAGGATTGGCCACCCTAGACTAATGTAAACAAGCGTTACATGGACGTGTGTCATTATATAGGTATAGTAGCCGTCCTTCCGCCCCTCACAGCAGTCATATAAAGCTGCTACGTGTGTACTTCCGGCTATACTGAGCAGACCCACTCACGGACAGGTTAAGGACTATGGGCCAGATGTACTAAGCTTCAAAAGTGATAAAATGGAGAGGGATAAACAGCCAGCCAATCAGCTCCCACCTGCCATGTCACACGCTGTGTTTGAAAAATGTCAGGCGGGAGCTGATTGGCTGGCTGTTTATCGCTCTCCATTTTATCACTTTTGAAGCTTAGTGCATCTGGCCCTATAACCGGTCTGTGTCTGCTGTCACCAAGCTATTCTCCTCTGATTTAACATAACATTAGTTATCTGGCCTCCCTTACTGGACAACCAAGGGGAAAACATCACCAGGCTAATAAAAATGATCACACACACACACACACACACACACTGAATAGGTTTGCATGCATTAGGTGGACCACTGAAGGTCGACAAATTTAAAAGGTCTAAACATGTCACAATTCAATGAATGTGGTTTTGGGCACCTACAGCCTGTGTACATTTCACATTTGTAAACTAATCAGCAGCAATAGTTAGCTTAATTCACCAGAATACAGATCTCCATAGCTGATTATATAAATGCCAGTAACAAATATGGCCGCCTGGCCTCAGTGTGTTGGCAGGATCAGCCATGTTGCTGTCCCAACTGTAGCAATTTGTCAGTTGGTGTACCTGAGACTGAAGAGAGAAGCTGCTTCTGGAAGAGAGAGCTAGTTTGCTGCGACAGCTAGTGTTGTACTCCCAGCAGATTTCTACAGGATCCCGCTATTCAGAGCCCCATAACACCTGAGCTTTACTGGACATTGTTTGTTGTGGTTATTGTGCTTATATTTCAGATCGAGATGAGCAGAAGAGAGTTACCGCGGCTCCAGGAGGACCAGAGGAGATGGAGCCGCCAAGGAGATCAAGGTAAGTGAGCTATTGGGGCAGTTAGTCCAATCTAAGGGGGCAATTTATAACAGCAGGGAGAGAGATAAAGTACCAAACTACCAGCTTCTGTCATTAATAATAATAGGAGTTGTTTGGCTGGTACTTTATCTCTCCCACTTTACCTTTCTACATGCCATGATATCTCTCTGCCTGTGTGGCATGCGGGCGGCAGTTGGGGTTAGCTGCACATGAGCTGTATGTAATACCCTCACTTTGTGGGAGATTCATGAAATCTTGGAGAGAGATACAGGGCACAATCTTTAAATCCATTTTAGACACTTAAAACCTATTGCTTATGATAAATGGTGCTGCAGCAAACCAGCACCCAAATGCCATTTTTCAAAAACATGACAGGAGCGGATTGGCTGGAGCTAAAACTTTTGATAAATGGGCCCCAAAGAGGTCTATGTACTAAGACTTGGAAAGAGATAATGTGGACAGAGATAATCTACCAACACGCCAGCTCCTAACTAACATTTTCAAACACCTCCTGTAACATGGCAGCGAGGAGCTGATTGGCTGGTACTTTATAACCAAACCCTTTATCCCAGGCTTAGTACATAGACCCTGAAGGGTTAATCAGCCATCTTGTTTCTCTGTGAAGGGTTAATCAGCCATCTTGTTTCTCTGTGTTAATAGTCTTTGTTCCCGCTTATCTCAAGAAGTTATGTTCTGGCTTGTTTCCAGTACTCGCTTGCTTTCCCGTACTTTGTAACTTCTATGGAATAGTACATTCTGTGATTTCTCATAACTAACGAATGCTACTCCCCTGTAAGGCGACGTATAAGCCACCCCACCTCTATGTTGTTATTCCCCTACCTCTGCACCAAATATTATCCAATCATGTAATTGAACCAGCGCTATATGTTATGTATAAATATGTCGATTTGTCATAATTAAATCAGAGCTAAACCTTGTATCTGTGGTCCTCCTCTCTGGTCATATCATATAAGGTTACGCTCTCACGGAGCTCTAAGGGGTCTTCACACTGAGGTCAAATAAGGTAATTAATAGATAAGGAAATCGATACATCGGCGCATGATCGATTTGCCAACAGAGCTGGGGGCTCGCCGCGGGATTCGAAGTTCATTCCTACACGGTTGTCAGCAGACTCCAAAAGTCTAATCTGAGACCGCTGTGAGGTTACGGACAAACTCGATCCTGAACCTATGACTCTATCCCTGGGGGATATCGGATGTCAGTTCATAGAAGTTAAAATCTTCTATCTTTGTTTTGTGTACACACTGATCTAGGATCAGATACCGTACTTGGTGTACGAAGAGACCACGGGTCTTTATCCAAATAGAACCTCATTTTGAACACCCACTATTTCATTGGCCAAATTTCTTTACTATGTTTAGTTTGAAGTATAAGTTTTTCTTATTTCAATATCCTTGTGTGATTGGTAAGTATACACACTTGTGATATCTGTATTTCTTTGTAAACCGTGCGGTTGGTAAGTTCACGCACAATAACTCTATTGTCTCATTGATTACTGTATGCCAACAGACTTGCGGACTTATGTTCTCCCCTTCGGAGTAACGCAACGTGAGGCTTCATATACAGTTTTCACATTATAACCACTGGACTCTATCCACTGTCACGTAGACAGTCTGTGGTTCCACTAACAAACCATATATAAATAACAATTTATGAGATGTCTAAAGTGAATACATGATTCTATAAGTGTTTGGATAAAGACTAACCCTCACAGTCTGCTGCAACAGGTTTTACCTGCCTCTCTGTGACGGTGCCCCTGATCTAATACACTTTGAATCTTTTCACGCTCTCATATTACATGTCAGATTATGAATGTCCACCGATAGGAAATTGCAATAGTTGCCAAAGTAGTTTAATATTGTGGTATAAGAATCCAGAATATTATCCAATATTGGTATCTGTCAACAAACAAAGGATAAGATTTAAATCCACAATTAAAACATTCTCTAATGGCACTGTGTGTGAGGCAGTCCTCATAGTAGGTTGTCACTTACGCACAGAAATCACCAGTAAATATTGATCAACTCTATCCTTTCTTCGTGACAGATCTACCAATCAATCTTTTCACCTATCCCATTATTTGTCCAAAATCTATTGAACAAATAAAACAATTACCAGAAAGTAGCCAGATTCTAAACTTCATAGATCTTAGTGAAGATTATAGTCATCAACAACAAATCAAAAAGTGGAAAACATTCACACGGAATCATAATAGAACTGTACATAAACATGGATTCAAAACAAAGTAAAAAGACTGTAACATATCCACCTCCCCTACCTAACGAGACATGCCCACAATTCAGTGATCATTTGTATGAGAAAGAATCAGCTGGTTGTTTTGACATGAGGAAAACTGCAGTTTCCTCTACTCACAACTTCCAGAACAGTAATAAGGGTCCGCCCAATAGACAAAATAGGGGACCCCCACAAAGTAACAGGAGACCTTTAAGGCCTCCACAGAACCAAACCTTTCGTGCACCACCATACACCAGGGATTACAACAACACTGGCGCAGTTCATAAACAGACTACTTGTTTCAACTGTGGCCAGAACACACACTGGGCTAGAGATTGCCCTTTCCCTTCTCGGAAACCACAACAACCTTGCACGCCAAGACCCCAACAAGGGCTTTCCCGACAGGGTCCTACACCACCTCAAGAAAGCGTACTTTTCAGAGTTGACTGGACCGACCCTACCCATTGACGGGGCCCGGAGGAGGGTATCCCATCTTTTGTATAGTTCACTACTCACTGGGAAGATTCTCCCCTCATCACATTATATGTAGATGATGAGGAACTGTCCTTCCTAGTGGACAGTGGGGCCACTACCAGTGTTCTATGTTCCCTTAACTATGATGGTGAACTGCAAAAGACTGTTCCTATTGCACCCATAGTACCTGACATCAATTCACTCATCTCAGCCATCCCTGCAAACGCAGCTTTCTTTAGTGTCATAGACTTTAAGAAATGCGTTTTTCAAGTATTCCTATTGACACAGAGACCCAATTACTCTTTGCTTTTTCATTTAAAGGTAAACAATTAATGTGGTGTCGTTTGCCCCAAGGCTATATTGACTCTCCCGTGGTCTATAGCATAGTCCTCCAAGCCACATTGGCTCCATGGCACCCCCCCCATAGTTCTGTCCTGCTACAGTATGCAGATGATCTGCTTCTCTGTAGTGTCACCGAGGAGACCAGCCGGTTAGATGGAATCTCATTGTTGAACTGGTTAGCAGAATGTGGACACAAAGTGTCAAGAGCAAAATTGCAATGGTGTAAAACGCATGTCAATTACCTGGGTTTTGTGCTCTCTGAGGGAGAAAGGAAAATCAGTCCACAACGCATACAGTCTGTATTGGGTCTGGTCACCCCAACTACCCAGAAGGATATGTTGTCTTTCTTGGGTATGGTAAGTTACTGCAGACAGTGGATTTCTGATTGTTCCTACTATGATAATATCTTGAGACAATGCACACTCAAAGACAAACCCAAGGTTATACAATGGTCAGATGAAATGTATTCTGCATTTAAAAAATTGAAAGAAATGTTAGTACAGAGTCCCGCGCTTGGTCTCCCGGACTATATGTTATCATTTCACTTGTTTGCAAGGGACACATGTACAACTATGGCGGGTGTACTGACCCAACTTCATGGAGGCAAAATGCGCCCAGTCGCATTCTTTTCAAAGGTAATGCCTGTCACTGTGCAAGGAATGCCAGCTTGTCTTCGAGCACTGGCTGCCTGTGCAATGGTTGTTGAGATGTCCACATCACTTACATTAGGACATCCCACTGTGTTACATACCACACATAATGTCCTCTCTATCCTCAAAGGTCTACACACACAACACATGTCTGCCCAAAGACTCAGCGGCTATGAAGTACTTCTACTAGGGAATCCTTCTCTCACTGTAAAATACGCAACAAACTCAGAAGGACCTGTCCCTGTACTAAACGCACTTTTAGGTCTTAAAGGACCTGACGACGAGGCGCCGCCTCAACATGACTGTACTCTGACAATTGACTCAGAAACTTCACCCAGACAAGACATGTCGACTGTGCCTATTCCCGATGCCGACATAATATTTGTTGACGACTCCTGCAGCCGTCCCAATGACAACACGTACCAGGCAGGATATGCAGTGGTTAAACTTCCAAACACCACCCTTGAAGCAAAGACAGTCCCCTTACAGTTAGCACAAGCTGCAGAACTCATTGCACTCACTCGAGCTTGTCACATTTACAAAAACAAACCTGTCACAATTTACACAGACTCCAAATACGCTTACGGAGTTGTTCAGGCAACGCCGAGGCTTCACTGGCGCTGATGGGAAAGGCATATCACATGCGCAACTCATCACAGATCTCTTACACGCAATTACATTACCATCTCAAATTGCCATCCTTCATTGTAAAGCACACACTGGAGGAAAGGATGATATCAGCAAAGGCAACGCTCTTGCTGATACCGCTGCTAAACGTGCTGCCACTATAGCAACATATAACCTCACTCTTGCTGTCATCTCGCCTCCTTCGTTAGATGATACATACCTACTGACAGAATTACAGGCTGCTGCCTCTAATTCAGATCTATCAGATTGGACATATCCAATACTGCAGAAGAATCCACGGACTGGATTAATCTGCAAAGAGGGGAAACCATGTATACCCCAAACCAGTGCATCATTGTTCATAGCACACTACCACGGAGTAGGACACCATAGTATAGTAACAACTACTTTACTCCTCTCCAATGATTTCTACATTACTAATGCCAAAGAACTTGTAAAACAGTACATCAGTAGATGTATAGTGTGTCTTAGAAACAACCCAAACAACCCAAATAAAGCAAGACACCAACATCTAGAATACCCAACCACACCTTTCACACATCTTCAAATAGATTTTACACATATCAATAATGCAGGAAGCTTATCCCACTAAATCAGAAGATGCAAAAACAGTAGCCCGCATACTCACGCGAGAGATCATTCCGCGCTGAGGATGCCCGCTCCAAATCACAGCAGAACTAGTCAAAGCACTGCAAATAGAATGGAAGTTTCACATTCCATATCACCCACAGAGAATGACTCCACAAAAGACTCTAGGTTACTCCCCCTTTGAAGTACTGATGGGCAGACCTTTCCCCACTCCCTGGGCAAAGAACCCTTTAGTTACCACAGAAGGAGACTTAGAAATAATAAGAGAAGAGTATGTCAGATCCCTAATACAGAAACTTAATGAAGTTGAACAAAATGTTATCTTTAAGAATCCTTCTCATCCACAGATACCCACTCACCCATTTAGGGTTGGAGACAAGGTCGTTGTAAAGATCCTACCCAGAAATAAACATCCAGGAGATTTCACCTACGGTCCAGAAACAGAAGTGGTCGCGGTTACCAGAACGGCTGTCCTCACCGACGAAGGACCAACGTGGATCCATGCATCCAGAGTGAAGAAAATTCCACCTCCACCACACGTCAACACAGAGGTCGACACCGATCCCGAGACTGACACAGACGGGACGAGAGAGGTAATAACGAGGGCCAGTGGCTCTGACCTCCAACTTGGAGAAGAACTGCCGGTTGGAAGTGACGAGGAATCAGAAATACAACATTCTGAAGCCGAGGACAACGACATAGGACATGATTCCCTCCACCTTAGCCCTAGCGACTTTACTCGGGCTTGTTCTTTATAACTGTTTTGCTGAAGTTGATATTACTCAGAATGATGGACGTTTTACCTTCTGGTATAATTCTTCTAGTACAACTGTCGTTACTTTTATATTTTCTTATTGTGATATTGTACTTTGTTCAAATAATCAAGGCGGCAACCGAGGAGAACCACCATTGCCATGGCTGTGCAATGTTCACCATACTCCACACGCAGTAAGTCATGTATATATCTGTGTCACCAGCAAATACTGGGGAGATTCTTGCAACTCATGGAGGGCTGTTGGGTGGAACACTAGAGCAGATACCACTGCCTTTGATATCAGCCAAAACTGGGGATATCACCCCGATGTTGGCCTCCAGAAATGGTCCCATGGTCGATCCTTACTAACCCGTATGTCCCTACGAAAAAAGGGCACTTGCAATAGCCAATTTATCATTAACCTAGAAAACCCGGCCCCCGGCGATGCCGGACTATATGTCATGGGTAAATATCAATCAGGAGAAAGCGGGGGCCCAAGGGGAAGATTTCATTTAAAAGACATGTATGATAACCCAGAATACACCGCCCTCAAAACCACTGTAAAACCTAAAACACCACCATCATTCTTTAAACCACATGTCACTACTTTTAATGAAATGTTAGCCATTAACAACCCCACTTACGAAGACACTATAGCCATAGAGACTGGGTTATCTGACGTAAATTATTGGCTAGAATGGATGAAATATAATGCACGTAAAGTTAATCAAACTGATTGTTATGTGTGTGGAAAATCCAGACCCCACTTGGGTACGGTGCCCATACACATACCTTCAGACCAAGATAAATGTTTTTTTTAGCCTGTATACTGATACTATTGTAGAAGAAACCAAATGTGAACAATGGAAGAAAGAATATCCCATAATGGTAAAGAATACCAATCCTGGTAGTACCATAACCATTTATCCTGGTAATTATACATGTTATTACTCAAACAGCACTGCACAAAACACTGTAGATCTGAAATTGTTTCCTGATGGGTATTGTGCTGAACGAAGACATATCAGTATACCCACCATGAAAAAATCATTAGGAGACATTTATTTTATTTGTGGAGACATGAGACTCAGGACAAAGCTGGACAATCCTTGGAAAGGAGAGTGTGCCCTGGCAAAGATCATTATGCCCATACACATTCTCCCAGCCGATTTGTCTGAGCCTCCTCCCACAAATAAACCTACCACAAACTCCAGAAACAAAAGAGAAGCTCCAAAGGAAAGCTTCGATCCACACATATACATAGACACTATTGGTGTTCCCCGGGGAGTTCCTAAAGAATTTAAGGCTCGTGATGAGGTCGCTGCCGGCTTCGAGTCCCTGCTTCCCCAGGTAACCATCAATAAAAATGTGAACTGGATAAATTACATATATTATAATCAACAGCGCTTCGTTAATGATACTAGGGACGCTTTGAAAGGTATTGCTGAACAGTTAGAAGCTACATCACAAATGACATTTCAGAATCGCATGGCTTTAGATATGATGCTTGCCGAGAAAGGAGGAACCTGTGTGTACATAGGTAAGGTTAATGGATGCTGTACTTATATCCCAGACAACACAGGTCCTAATGGAAAAACTACCCTAGCTATTAAACATCTAGAAAATTTATCCATCGAACTCAAGAAGAACTCAGGTATCACGGACCCCTGGAGTAGCTGGTTTGGATGGTTAGATGATTGGAAACACGCACTAACACAAATAGGCATATTTATCCTCATTGTAATTATTGTACTTATGATAGTAGGATATTGTGTCTTTCCCATATGCAAGAAGATTGGTTCCAAGTACCTGGATAATGTAACACCTGCTATGTACACTGATCTTGCCAAAAGCCCTCCCTCACCAGAAGATTATGGTGAATATGTCAAAATTCACCGTACCAAACAAGATGCCATCTATAAGAATCAAATTGTCTAAAAAGGACATTGATTCTAAGAGGGGATTGAAGGGTTAATCAGCCATCTTGTTTCTCTGTGAAGGGTTAATCAGCCATCTTGTTTCTCTGTGTTAATAGTCTTTGTTCCCGCTTATCTCAAGAAGTTATGTTCTGGCTTGTTTCCAGTACTCGCTTGCTTTCCCGTACTTTGTAACTTCTATGGAATAGTACATTCTGTGATTTCTCATAACTAACGAATGCTACTCCCCTGTAAGGCGACGTATAAGCCACCCCACCTCTATGTTGTTATTCCCCTACCTCTGCGACAAATATTATCCAATCATGTAATTGAACCAGCGCTATATGTTATGTATAAATATGTCGATTTGTCATAATTAAATCAGAGCTAAACCTTGTATCTGTGGTCCTCCTCTCTGGTCATATCATATAAGGTTACGCTCTCACGGAGCTCTAAGGGGTCTTCACACTGAGGTCAAATAAGGTAATTAATAGATAAGGAAATCGATACATCGGCGCATGATCGATTTGCCAACAGACCCCAAAGTACCAATAATCAGTCCCTAAATGTCATTTTCAAACCTTCTGTAACATGGCAGTGAGGAGCTGACTGGCGGTACTTCATAACTAGACACTTTATCCCAAGGTTAGTACATAGGCCTCCAAAGCCCCTGGCATTTTCAGGCTGACAGGGAGATGCGGTAAGCTTTAGCGACTGGTAGAGATAAAGTACCTTTACCTTTAGCCCCTAACTGTCATGTTACAAGCTCGGTTTTTGCAATAGTTCAGTCTTTATTCATTGCTATGGGAGGTGCTACCCACAGCTTCAGCTGGGACCTACAACACCTAGCAAGCCTTCTCGTAGGTGCACTAAGGATCCTTTTACTGAATCATAAAATATCACTTTTATTAGTATATAAAATGTAAATAGCATCCTGGGGAAATATTCACTGACCTTCACTCTGATTCCTTCCTAATGCCTGATGTTACTCTGGGTATGGGCTGATTGCACTAAGGTCAACATACATTGGGTCCATCACTGAAGGTTGACACGAGCCAAGGTCGACATAACAGTGGACATTATCACACCACTCAACATTTCATCTGGCATTCCCTCTGTATTTATCTGTAATTTGTCAGCTTCACCGGTTTGGGGATCTCACGTTTAGCACCGATAAATACGGTATATAGAATGTTATTTGCATTATTTTAAAAGCATATAAAGGTGTTTTTCCTGCTTGATATTATATGAACCATTGTCAGTTTGGAATATTTAATTTATGTTTTCATTTGTTACACACTGTTATACTTTTTTGGGTACTTGTTTCCTAGCACGGCGCCCATTGCATCGTATACCATAAGCCTTACAATGGTATGCGATGCGACGCGATGGCACCCGATGTTATACAATTTAAAATCGTATACCATTGTATATGGCATACAATGGCATGGGATACGATTTTAAATTGTATAAGCACCCTAATGGGTGCTTTCAATGTTAAATGGCCCCCTATAAGATTATTAATTGTATAAGCACCGTAATGGGTGCTTACAATGTTAAAAGCACCCCCACTATCAATGCCAACCACACTATCAATGCCATCCCAAAGCATGGCGAGCGCAATACAAGTAAAGTAATACGCTTCGGGCTCAGTGGCTCGCTGCGCTCGCCACACTATATAAAATCAACTCCACGCCGACGTGGATACTGGGGGTATGAAAAGGTCGGAGGACGCGTACCGCCGCCGCTCGCCACGCTTCGGGTTGGCGTTGATAGTGGGTGTGGCATGGGGGTGCAATTAACATTGTAAGCAACCATTAGGGTGCTTATACAATTTAAAATCGCATCGCATGCGGCTATATGGCATGCGATGCGATAGAATGCATAAGATGCCATACGATTGAAAATCGTGGCGCCGTGCTAGGAAACAAGTACCCTTTTTTGTAATCCGTTTGGCTATAGTAATGGGGGGTTGGGATCATTTGGTCTACAGCATGATGGTCGACACCATTAGGTCAACATGGGAAAAGGTCGACATGGTTCTAGGTCGAAAGGTCATTAGTTCGACAGGTGATTAGTTAGACAAGGTCTAGGTCGACAGTCAAAAGGTCGACATGGAGTTTTTCACTGTTTTTTTTTTACCTGAATATCAACACAGTCGACATGGACACAGTTTAAAGTGCACCGCATCTGTCCAACTACTGACCTTTCGCCCTAGAACCATGTCAACCTTTTTCGGTACTTGTGTATTTTGGCGGCGCCCATCGCATCGCATACCATAACGCATACGATGGTATGCGATGCGACGCGATTTGCTTCAATAGTGTGCGATGGCATACAATTTTCAAATTGTATGCCATTGTACATGGCATACAATGCCATACGATGCGATGCGATTAAACATTGTATAAGCACCCTAATGGGTGCTTACAATTTTAAATGCACCCCCACGCCACCCCCCCACTATAAACGTAAACCCGAAGCGTGGCGAGCGCAGCGAGCCCGCGAGGGGCGGCGGTACGCATCCTACGACCTTTTCATACCCCCACTATCCACCTCGGCGTGGAGTTGAGAATAGAATAGTGTGGCGAGCGCAGCGAGCCCCGCGAGGGGACGCGGATACCTGTGAAGCCCACGAAGGGACGCGTTTACCTGTGAAGGTATCCGCGTCCACTCGCCACGCACCATTAGGGTGCTCAAAAGCACCCTTTAGGGTGCTTATACGATTTTTCATCGTATAGGGGGTCAAAATCCAGTACATGGCATGCGATGCGATGCGTTCATCGTACGATGTACATCGGGGGCGCCGCTATAATACACAAGTACCCCTTTTTCTATGTCGACCTAGACCCATGTTGTCGAACATGCTGTAGACCAAATGACCACATCCCAGTAACGGGCTGATACAGCAGCCATATCATTTTTCAAAACTTTATTATTTCGTTTAGCATGACCACTGCTCCGGGAGAGATTCTAATTTATTATACCACTGTAATATATGATATGAATAGCTTATTCTAAAAGGTGCAAACACACGAAATGATGTTGGAAACGATGTTGGAAATGATCCAACATGGTTTCAGATGGTTTCAAATCGTTCAACGTGCGTACACACGAAACGATTTGAAACACTTCACAAAAAATTGGCCTATGATCTTCCTGCATGCTAGGAATATCATAGACCAATCCTAATGATCGGCTGGTGCAAGGAACGATTTGAATAGGCTGTTCCTATTGAGATCGGGATTGTCCACATCTTGCTTCAAATCTTTCAGTGTGTATGCACCTTTACTCTTGTCCATTAGTGGTCATGCCCGAGTTCAATCATGTTTGAGCTGAGCTCTTAAAAAGGTGCCATTGCCTCCTGAACCGCCCATATTGTTTAAGTCATCTGTGTATCAGTAATCATTGCCAGACATTTCAGCAAGATATAACCGGCAATACTCTGCTACCTAGTTACACATATTATTCATATAGTGGTCAGATCGCACAATAGAGCACAAACACTACAATCCGTTAAGGCAGCACGCTCCAGGTAACAGTCAGGCTGCGGCTCTTGCTAGAGCGGTATAGCCCAGTGAGGGCTGACTTTGACACTCCAGCTTTGTTGGACTACACATCCCAGCATGCCCTGCTAGTTTTACCAATTGGCTATGCTAAAACTGATGCAGGGCATGCTGGGATGTGTAGTTCAACAACAGCTGGAATGTCAAGGTTAGCCGTCACTGGTATAGACTGTCAGGGTAGCCCTCTTATAAGGGTTTAGGGATCACAGATCGCAGATCCTGACCACAAAGTGGTTGGGATTGGTAAATCAGGTTCAAGTGGACATGGTGCATTATTAATCACTGACCCATGTGACACAGGCCGACTCCATGGTACACTTATGGTGGTTCTGTATGGTAATCACTGGGTTCTGGTCTGGTACTATCAGGCTCTTTCAGAGGTTCTTAGAGGCCCAAAGAAACACACATTTTTGAGGTCCCCACCATCTTATTCTTAAACAAAAATAATAATAACATTTGTCATGTTAAATTGATTTGAATGCTTACCTTTAATAAAATGTACATATAAATTCTGTATACATATACTGATGTAGTGGATTATTGGCGATTTCAAGTTCTAGTTTAGACACTAGGTATTCATCTAGTTGCCAAAATAGCAAATAGACAAATATAAAAAAAAAAAACCTCACAAAAATAACTCTAGAAATAAGGATTTCCAGTTAGAGGCATGAATAATACCCATGCCACCCCATCCACACATACTATATCTGGTAGGCACTGGCTATTATTGCTCTGTAATGTTATCTTTCTAACAAACGATAATACCCCTTTCACACCAGAAAATGCAGGGAACCACCCAGGAATTCGGCCCAGGGATCATGCCCCGGTTGGCCCCTTTCACACCAGAAAAGTCTCTGCGTTTTCTGGTGTGGGAAGGAGGCAGAGAGGAGGCCGTCAGAAGGCAGGGGTAGCTGGGATGGTGGCGGAGGCCGGTGAATAGTACTCACCCTGGGTTGCTGGTCCTCGGTGCAAGCCGGTGATCCACACAGGTCAGACAGCAGGTGCAGATGACGCAGCTCTCCGGCGGGAGTAAGGGCACCGGAGAGCTGCATCATCTTCATCCACCTCCTGTCCTGTCATCTGCGCCCGCCGCCTGTGTGGATCCCCAGCCTGACCATCTGCACCATGGACCAGTAACCAGGGTTAGTAATCCCTACCCCATTCAAAACGGCCAGGACCTTGGGTTGAACCCGTGAACAACCCTGCTTGGTTGAAATCCTGGCAAATTTTCCCAGGAGTTTGGCCCGGGAACCTAACAAACCAGCGCTACCTGGGAAATTAGGCTGGTGTGAAAGGGGTATTACAAAAACTCACTTGAAATATAACCCTGATATTCTGCCTCTCATCACTGACAAATCATAATTATGAGGTTGTTGATATTCTGCCATCGAAAAAACGGTTCCGCAGTATCCCGGTACGTACAAAGCGCATGCTAAACAGTTTTTTTTCCAACTGCTGTTAATATGCTGAATGATAAACAATGAAATGGGATATGTTTGTGCAGGTACTTGTGTGTCATTTTTTGTTGACAGTGCATTGTTGTAGTGTATTGTTGACACAATAAAGTATTATATTCAGAATGTGATTGCTGTAACTCAATTTGCTGATCAGCAATTGCTTTGAACATGTTATTTATTAATAATACCGTAGTTATTTAATAATTATCTAGTAATTATAGCTACAATATAAAGGTATATCTTTTCAGACGATTCTACGCAGACCGTTTTTGTGGAGAGGCTGCGCTCCGAGCGCCAAAGAAGATCTCGTCAGGAAACCAGTGACGAAACATCTCAAAGGGAGAACAGAGCCCGAAGCCGTTCACCCATTTTTATCCCTGGTCCCAGGGAACTTCATCGAGCCTCTGATCCTCCAGCTGAACATCATCAGAATTACGCAGACCTCGTAGACGAGCTCAAGAGGGAGTATTTCAATGACAGGATGTTGGAGATGCACGAGCAGATTCCAGAGTCGACCATCTTTGTTGAGATCAACGCGCAAGACTTCCTGTCGTCTGAAATGGTGTTCATCGGTGAGCTTAACCAACCAGCCATGATTGTAGAGGTCAACGGACAGCATATCCTGGCCATGGAGGTAGACAGCGACAGTCGTAACCCCGAATACCTGCAGATACGTCTCACCAGGGAGAATGTCGCACCCTGGGATTTGGAGATCAGCGCATTTCCATCGTGCACTATTGCTGAGGATGAAGAGCCGCAATTCTGCGTGATCTGTATTATGGAGTTCCAAAATGGAGAGCGGGTGTCAGTTCTGCCCTGTGGCCACAGATTTCATCCGAGCTGCATCTACGTGTGGACGGACTCAAATCCCAGCTGTCCTGTGTGCCGCAGACAGTCCACTCGGTGGCCGGTCCTGTGTCGTATCTCCTGAATACACCGAGAACATGAAGATCTTCTCCACCGTACATCGTGGTAATTCCTTCTATCTCTCTCCTCACAGGTGTTATCCCATTTTGGGTTTTCTTCTCTCTCTTTTCTTTACACTCTTTTCTGTCTATCGCACCATCACAACCGCTCTATCCCATCCCATCAGCTTTCAGCTGCCTCTATTACACTCCACCCACACTCCTGCAGCCTAGGGCTGACACGACTTGGGAGCATTTTGCCACTCGTCACCGTTAGCGGTGAGGGTCCCGAGGGATTTTCCCTGTTATCTCCTGAATACACGGTGACACTATTGGCTTGTGTTCTCCGTGCAGGTTTATCAGGAATTTCAGGTTTTTACCTCGGGCCAAGTCGTCTCACCCCCTCCTACCCCTCACTTAGCATTAGTCATGTTAGTATTTGGTTTTACTACACTCCACACACACTCCTGTGGCCATTTTGGGTTTGCTTCTCGCTCCTCTTTTCTTTACACTCTTTTCTGCTTTCTGCACCATCACAACCGCTCTATCCCATCCCATCAGCTTTCAGCTGCCTCTATTACACACCACCCACACTCCTGCGGGCTAGGGCTGACACAACTTGGGAGCATTTTGCCACTCGTCACCGTTAGCGGTGAGGGTCCCGAGAGATTTTCCCTGTTATCTCCTGAATACACGGTGACAATATTGGCTTGTGTTCTCCGTGCAGGTTTATCAGGAATTTCAGGTTTTTACCTCGGGCCAAGTCGTCTCACCCCCTCCTCCCCCCTCACTTGGTATTAGTCAGGTTGGTAATTATTTTTACTACACCCCACCCACACTCATGCGGCCTAGGGCTGACACGACTTGAGAGCATTTTGCCACTCGTCACTGTTAGCGGTGAGGGTCCCGAGGGATTTTGTCCTGTTTTTGCCTGAATACACGGTGACACTATTGGCTCGTGTTCTCCGTGCAGGTTTATCAGGTTTTTCAGGTTTTTACCTCGGGCCAAGTCATCTCACCCCCTCCCCCCCCCCCCCTCACTTGGTATTAGTCATGTTGGTATTTGTCTCTTTTACACTTCTCCAACACTCCTGCGGCCGATGGCACAGAAACTCAAATACTAAATTAGCATATTGGGCCCGAATCATAATCCAAAGCTATAGTGGCACATTCAGTAAAGTACTGATATTTGGTACCCTGCGCATGTGTTGGACCCATACTGCCCATGTACAGTATGTGTCCACAACATTGGTTGAACTATGGCATCAGACAGTCAGTGATTGATAGTCTGATGCTGCTTGGGGATGGCATGGGGATGGAGGTTGTTTGTGAAAGATGGGGCCAGGATCTACTTCGGAGGACTGAGATTTTCAGACCTGATCGGAGCAGATTCCATGGTCGGCTTGCATGACCCAACTGGGTCGGAGCTGGACAAAGTTGTCACAGGAGATCGGATACTGCAGCCCAGGATGCCGTTCCGATCAGTAACGCAGCAGGAGGTGCAATGCCTATCATTGTATATAGGTCTATTCGTCAGGTGGTGTGGGGGTGGGCTAGCGGTTTGGGGTTGGGGCCGCCTGTGTCGACCAGTCAGCTGCTCCATGCACTAGTTTTTATAGTGTAATCCTGCTTGATCGGCAGGGCGGCTCCTTCAACGATCTGCTTCCCCACTTTCTACACCACATCACGAATAGACAAGACTTGGGAGCATTTGCCACTCGTCACCGTTAGCGGTGAGGGTCCCGAGGGATTTTCCCTGTTTTCTCCTGAATACACGGTGACACTATTGGCTCGTGTTCTCCGTGCAGTTTTTTCAGGTTTTTCAGGTTTTCACCTCGGGCCAAGTCATCCCACCCCCTTACTCCCTTGGCATTAGTCAGGTTGTTATTTCGATAGTTCTGGAGATGTGGACATTTTGATTGTAGGCTAGCTAGGGGCTGACTCTTTTAGCCTGGATTCCCCACCCACCCTAGCCCAAACTTTTTTTTTCTTTTTTCTTGCCTGTTGGGGTTGGTCAACCTCTCTGTGGCGGGAAATAACGTCAGTCCAGTGGCTAATGCGCTGCTTTATGGAGGAGCGCTCTCTTTTCAGGGTGTGGTATGACTGTCCAACAATCGGGATCATGACAGTCAGTTTACCGACATCGGAATCCCGACTGCCAGTTAGTGCTCTGACAAGGGGGTGAGCGCAAAGAAGCCCCTTGCAGGCTCGGTGGCTCGCCACAGGTTCTATTCTCCCTCTATGGGGGTCATGGACCCCACAAGGGAGAATAGACCCTGTCAGTTGGGATCCCCCATGTCAGAGCACCGGCAGTCGCAATTCCTATGTTGGTACACTTACCGTCAGGATCCCGATTGCCGGGCAGTCATCCGGCACCCCTCTTTCTAATACACTGATCTAGTGTGACCTACCCTACTGGGGGTCAGGGCCACTGACTGTCTAGTTGGCCTATTGTGGTGTACTGGCCAATTGGCTTATGTCACTGGTAAACTGACCGTTCTTTCTCTCTGCCACCATAGTTATTTAAAATGTTACAAAATAAAAAGGTTGACTGATTTTAATGGCATTACTGTTGTCCGTGTCGTTATTTTAGATAAGTTAGATTTTATCCACTAGCAAATATGGTTAATGTGTGAGGTCACACTCAATCTCACATCTGCCGACAGGAAGTTTCATTAATAATATTACACCATCCAGCCCATACTAATGTTTTATTGCTAGAATCCCCTAATATCTGGGAAATCCTCTTCATTTTTGGAAGTTAATACAATGGGTGAGATTTAATAGGATGAGAGATTCAAAAAGTGAGAGATTTGGTAAGAAATCTCCAGTTTTCTAAAGTGGCAATCATTTACACGGCAAAATCAAACTGGTTTTGCAGTGTAAATGATTGCCGCTTTAAAAAAACCTGGAGATTTCTTACCAAATCTCTCACTTTTTGAATCTCTCATCCTATTAAATCTCACCAATATGTTATCATCAGGTGACATATATAGCATCAGGTGACATATATAGCATCAGGTGACATATATAGCATCAGGTGACATAAGTGGCATCAGGTGACATATATAGTATCAGGTGACATTTTAAATACTTTAGCAGGAACCGATGGATCGGAAAAACAGAACCAAAATCTAGTCCAGGCATTCCCAATCACAGTCCTCAAGGCACACCAACAGTGCAGGTTTTGTAGATATCCAGGCTTGAGCACAGGTGACTTAATTAGTATCTGAGGGATTCTAATTAAACCATCTGTGCTGAAGCCTGGATATCACTAAAACCTGCACTGTTGATGTGCCTTGAGGACCGTGATTGGGAATGCCTGATCTAGTCTAATGCAGGGGTAGCCAACTCCAGTCCTCGAGAGCTACCAACAGTGCGTGTTTTCCAGGTTTCCTCATAGAATCACAAATGAAGTAATTAGCTCCACCTATGGATCTTTTAAAATGTGTCATTGAGAAATGCGTGCACCTGTGCACAAGCTAGGTGCTCTGAAAAATGTGAATTGTTGGTAGCTATTGAGGACTGAAGTTGGCTACCCCTGGTCTAGTGTGTACGCACAATGCTGATGATGTGCACTCACACAACTTGTCAGCAATGTAACATGGAGCCTGCACCCCCACCGTCGCTCGTTGTGGCTGGCATTAACAAAAGTGTGTATGCACTAGCCGATGCCAGCACCCCACCGGGTCCCATCTCGGAGGATGCCGCTGGGTACAGACATCATCCAGTGCGTATACAGCTATATACTGACTTGTGTTATAGTCTAGTAGCTTTACTTCCATGCCTCATAGCAGTCACATAAAGCTGCTCAGCATGTACTGTACTTACTGTAGCAGTCACATAAAGCTGCTCAGCATGTGCTGTACTTACTGTAGCAATCACATAAATCTGCTCAGCATATGCATTACATACTGTAGCAGTCACATAAATCTGCTCAGCATGTACTGTACTTACTGTAGCAGTCAAATAAAGCTTCTCAGCATGTACCGTACTTACTGTAGCCGTCACATAAAGCTTCTTAGCATGTACCGTACTTACTGTAGCCGTCACATAAAGCTGCTCAGCATGTGCTGTACTTACTGTAGCAGTCACATAAAGCTGCTCAGCATGTCCTGTACTTACTATAGCAGTCACATAAAGCTGCTCAGCATGTGCTGTACTTACTGTAGCCGTCACATAAATCTGCTCAGCATGTGCTGTACTTACTGTAGCAGTCACGTAAATCTGCTCAGCATGTACTGTACTTACTGTAGCAGTCACATAAAGCTATTCAGCAAGTACTGTACTTACTGTAGCAGTCACATAAAGCTGCTCAGCATGTGCTGTACTTACTGTAGCAGTCACACAAATCTGCTCAGCATGTACTGTACTTACTGTAGCCGTCACATAAAGCTGAGAGCATATACTGTACTTACTGTAGAAGTCACATAAAGCTGCTCAGCATGTGCTGTACTTACTGTAGCAGTCACATAAAGCTGCTCAGCATGTGTTGTACTTACTGTAGCAGTCACATAAAGCTGCTCAGCATGTGCTGTACTTACTGTAGCAGTCACATAAAGCTGCTCAGCATGTGTTGTACTTACTGTAGCAGTCACATAAAGCTGCTCAGCATGTACTGTACTTACTGTAGCCGTCACATAAAGCTGACAGCATGTACTGTACTTACTGCAGAAGTCACATAAAGCTGCTCAGCATGTGCTGTACTTACTGTAGCAGTCACATAAAGCTGCTCAGCATGTGTTGTACTTACTGTAGCAGTCACATAAAGCTGCTCAGCATGTGCTGTACTTACTGTAGCAGTCACATAAAGCTGCTCAGCATGTACTGTACTTACTGTAGCAGTCACATAAAGCTGCTCAGCATGTGCTGTACTTACTGTAGCAGTCACATAAAGCTGTTCAGCATGTGTTGTACTTACTGTAGCCGTCACATAAAGCTGACAGCATGTACTGTACTTACTGTAGCCGTCACATAAAGCTGACAGCATGTACTGTACTTACTGTAGAAGTCACATAAAGCTGCTCAGCATGTGCTGTACTTACTGTAGCAGTCACATAAAGCTGCTCAGCATGTGTTGTACTTACTGTAGCCGTCACATAAAGCTGACAGCATGTACTGTACTTACTGTAGCCGTCACATAAAGCTGACAGCATGTACTGTACTTACTGTAGAAGTCACATAAAGCTGCTCAGCATGTGCTGTACTTACTGTAGCAGTCACATAAAGCTGCTCAGCATGTACTGTACTTACTGTAGCAGTCACATAAAGCTTCTCAGCATGTACTGTACTTACTGTAGCAGTCACATAAAGCTGCTCAGCATGTGCTGTACTTACTGTAGCAGTCACATAAAGCTATTCAGCAAGTACTGTACTTACTGTAGCAGTCACATAAAGCTGCTCAGCATGTGCTGTACTTACTGTAGCAGTCACACAAATCTGCTCAGCATGTACTGTACTTACTGTAGCCGTCACATAAAGCTGAGAGCATATACTGTACTTACTGTAGAAGTCACATAAAGCTGCTCAGCATGTGCTGTACTTACTGTAGCAGTCACATAAAGCTGCTCAGCATGTGTTGTACTTACTGTAGCAGTCACATAAAGCTGCTCAGCATGTGTTGTACTTACTGTAGAAGTCACATAAAGCTGCTCAGCATGTGCTGTACCTACTGTAGCAGTCACATAAAGCTGCTCAGCATGTGTTGTACTTACTGTAGCAGTCACATAAAGCTGCTCAGCATGTGCTGTACTTACTGTAGCAGTCACATAAAGCTTCTCAGCATGTACTGTACTTACTGTAGCAGTCACATAAAGCTGCTCAGCATGTGCTGTACTTACTGTAGCAGTCACATAAAGCTGTTCAGCATGTGTTGTACTTACTGTAGCCATCACATAAAGCTGACAGCATGTACTGTACTTACTGTAGCCGTCACATAAAGCTGACAGCATGTACTGTACTTACTGTAGAAGTCACATAAAGCTGCTCAGCATGTGCTGTACTTACTGTAGCAGTCACATAAAGCTGCTCAGCATGTGTTGTACTTACTGTAGCCATCACATAAAGCTGACAGCATGTACTGTACTTACTGTAGCCGTCACATAAAGCTGACAGCATGTACTGTACTTACTGTAGAAGTCACATAAAGCTGCTCAGCATGTGCTGTACTTACTGTAGCAGTCACATAAAGCTGCTCAGCATGTGCTGTACTTACTGTAGCAGTCACATAAAGCTGCTCAGCATGTACTGTACTTACAGCTATACTGAGCGGACCGACTCATGGACAGATTAGGTCCTATATATCGGACTGTACCTGCTGTCACCATACTATTTATTCCCTGATTTAGCACATTACAGATATCTGACCTCACTTACTGGATACCCAGGTAAGTCACCAAGCTACGGTCAGGTGCTGCCACGGTGACGGGTCATCACAAATCAGTAAGCGAATATTCAGAATATGTTATTGATTGTTCTGCACAGATAACAAGGCTTCCCCCATGGACATTGGAATGTGGGTAAATGAGAAAAAAAAACAATTGAAAATTTGGTCTATTAAATAACTGAATAATATGTATATTGTCACCGGGAGAGGGTGTAAATCTGACTCATCCGCGCCATTGCTGAATTCCATATGGTAATGCGGGAGTCTCCCGTGTACACTAACAATCCACACGTGAAAGCCTGTCCCGCCCACTGCAGTCATCATTAGTATCTGGGCTCGGACCCACTTCATGCTGGGTACAGAAGATACGTCTGAATCAGTTTCCATCTGAAAGCTACTATGAAGGAAGAAGCCGGCAGACGCATCCACAGTACGGAGCAGTTCCGGGCATCGCATGGTGCACCCAGGCACTACTCAGAAACATCCATAATACAGACAGTGTGTCCCGTGATTGTAAGAGTTTACACACTTCATCCAACATGGGTCAAGGCTGTAACAAACATGTACTGTAACAAGAGTGTAATGTGATTACAAGAACATATGGTTACAAACAGCGTCCCTTTACTTCATACAAGAAAAGTTCCTGTAATACATATAAATACATTATGCAATCATTGTCCTGACTGGCTGATTATCAGTGGATCCGGCCAATGAGTGCATTGGGTAGCTGCAGACATTTTCCAACATTCCAAACTGAGCGCCCATCCTTTCACCTGTTCTGTCACAGGGGAGGCATGGGGAAATGTTCCCTCTACAGGGAAGGAACCCGGATCATGTGGCCATACACTACTATCTCATAGCGTATATCTGCTGGTCTGACAGACATTGCATAGTGTATGCCCAGCATAAGACGGGTATGGGTCATAGGGTCAACACAAGCATTAGGTCCTAATGCAAGCATGTCCAAACTATGGCCCTCCAGCTGTTGTGAAACTACAAGTCCCATCATGCCTTGCCTCAGTTTTGCTTTTAGGGAATGTTAAACTATTGCAAGGCATGCTGGGATGTGTAGTTTCACAACAGCTGGAGGGCCATAGTTTGGACATGCCTGTCCTAATGAATGAAGCATTCTCTGTAGAGTAATAAAGACCTGGTAATATTACAGTCCCGCAGCTCGCTGTCCCTTCCCAGTGATATCTGGGCCTCTTAGCAGCCCGTGGTTCTGTGAGAAAGGACCGGCAAGTGTGTAGTATAAGGAGGACAGTAACGTATCTTTATTGCATTTGACATTTGGGCCGAATAGTGAAGGCCCATACACACTTGACGATTTTCAGCTGAAAATCGCTCAAAACAGCAGTTTTGAGCGATTTTCGGCCGAAAATCGCCCAGTGTGTATGCCCCGGAGATTGCCGACTAGCGATGATGCGCGCTCCCGCATAATCGCTGGTTTTACCAGCAGATGTGGCGATGATGGATGGTTTTTCATCCATCATCGCCATGTGTGTACGCCTGCCGGGCTGAAAGATTAACCACTTTCAGCCCGGCGGACCGCCGCGCCGCCCCCCGCCCCCGCCTGTCATAATACTCACCCTGTCCAAGTGCTGCTGCGCCGGCTCCATGCATCCTGCTCCGAGTCCCTGCCTGTCTGCTTGTCCCGCCCTCCTGCTCAGTGCTCACCACAGAGCACTTCTCCCTCACCCGGCAACACACTCTGCTGGCCACGCCCCCCCTGCTATGCTTAACACAGAGCACTGAGAGCAGGGGGCACTGCTGGCCACCAATGTTTTATGTTTAAAGCAGTAATATATACATTGCTGGCATATGCCAGCAATGTATATATTGCTGGAACCACTGGGCACCAATGTTACATTTTTAAGGCAGTAATATATACATTGCTGGCACATGCCAGCAATGTATATATTGCTAGCACCACTTGCCACCAATGTAATGTTACTTATAAGCCAGTAATATATACATTGCTGGCACAGGCCAGCAATGTATATATTATTGGCACCACTGGGCACCAATGATTATTAATTTGCTTGCTGCCCACAAATAATTATGAATTAGCCAGTAATATATACATTGCTGGCACATGCCAGCAATGTATATTTTAGTGGCATCACTGCCCACCAATGTTACTTACAAGCCAGTAATATATACATTGTTGATACAGGCCAGCAATGTATATATTATGGGCACCACTGCCCACAAGGGTTAAAGGGAGCAGGAACTGGGCGGAACTGCGTTCCATCAGTTTTATTTTGGAGGTGGAATGGTTCCGCCTCCGTCCGCATCGCTAAACAGCTGACAGCCGGGCAGAGCGGTGGGAAATCAGGATGTCTCAGAGAAGGTCCATCCGTCCGTGGCGTAGCTATTTTAAAATTATGTGCCAACTCACGGCTCGTGAGCCAATCAGAGCTCGCGGGACGGCAACAAATGAGGAGCTGCCGGGCCGCGAGCACCGATTGGCTCGCAAGTCATTTGAAATAGCCGCACCACGGATGTTCTGAGACATCCGGGTTTCCCACCGCTCTGCCCTGCTGTCTCCTTTCCCACACAGTGCACACCTCTGGCACTGGGCATGTTACCCCTGGCACTGAGAATGTAAAACCTGGCAATGAGCATGTATGTAAGCGGCACTTATGTGGCATAATAAAAAATGGGCATTACCATGTTTGGCATATTGTGAAATGGGCATTACCGTGTTTGGCATATAGTATAATGGACATTACGGTGTGTGGCATAATGTGTAATTTGCATTACTGTGTGCATTTCTGTGTCCCTGACCCATAAAGCCATGCCCTAAAATTTTTGGCACAAAATGTTCAGTTTTTATTAGGTGTTGGGTTGTTTTGCACTGTGGGGCATCATTTGAATCAGGGGTGGTATTATGTGGCCACATTATTCTTTTCCTGACAGTGTGGCTGTGACATAATTGGGGGGGGGGGGGGGGGGGAAGAGTCAGGGAAGCAAATTTTTCCACTTTAGGCACTGCTGCGCACTAATGTATAGTGATAATAGTTATTAATGTAAACACTGCTGGAGCAGACCAGCAATGTATATGAGACCACTGCCACTGGCCATCAATGTATATTTTTATGGCGTTAATGTATACACTGCTGGCGCAGGTCAACAATGTATATGTTACCACCGCCACTGCCCCCCAATGTATATTTTGTTGTGGCGGTAATGTATACATTGCTGGGGAAGGTGAATGGATTTCTCCCTACGTGCACGGTGGCAAATTAAATGGTAGTTGTGCACATGGACGGGATTTTGCCCAGTCGGAGCAGAGTCAGGTAGCGTTTACCTGTTTGCTGGGCTCCGAATATACACAGCATAGCGATCAGTTCTGAATCAGGCCCCTAGAACAGAAATGCACTGAATAAAATGGCCCCTGCTCCCACCCTTGGAATACAAACCCTGTCCATTATGTAAATAGCCTTTTATATGAAAGATTTTCAGCAAAGTCTTTCACCTCCTGAAAATCTCTTGCTCTTTGGGGAAAATAGCTCAGTGTGTACGCACTACTTTGGTGACAAATATATCTTTCAGAGATTTTGGCAAAGTCTTTTGAAATGAAAATCTTCAAGTGTGTATGGGCCTTAACACTTGGCTCAAACAAAACGTCTACACAAGTACCTACCTCGGGAGGTTTGGAGCAGATGCCGACGTCACCACAGCAGATGGGGAGGAAGGTGTTGAGGGCTGCGGAGATTCTGGGGCTCTTGGAACCCTTCCCATTCGGTACCAGATGCCCATACTGTTCAGCTCCCTATCCAGGAGACATACACAAACACATGAGTATATAACTATATTAGTAAGGCTGACTAATGTGTAGCTCAACATCCTAACAAAAGAAAAATGGGATATTTATGCCCTGAGGTAACGTACTCATGGGCCTAATATGTTCCTCTGTAATGCAACCAAGCACATAATGGACACATTAAATACAGGGATTGATCTGTATTGGATATACATCTTGATTACCAATGGCATTTCACCATAAAGGAAAGAGTCAAATCACTGAATGTTTTATGAACATCGCTTGGCTATGTCTGGTATATCAGCCACAGAAAGATTATGAATAAACATTGTTCTATAATAATGATGCACGTTCCCCATTTCCAGCTACCCAATGTGTACCCAGCATAATATCACAAGTGTTCCTTCTAAGCTTCTGTTACAGGGTGCTGCACCCTGCCCGTTTTTAAAACCTCAAAATGCTCCCTGCCCTTTTTGTGTGTGGCACTCTGCGCCCTTGCGCTGCCCCCCACCTCGTTGACGTGCCGCTGAGAACTTTCGGTGTGTGCCATCATGTGTAATGGGTATTACGGTGTGTGGTATAATGTGTAATGGCCATTGTGGTGCATGGTATAATGTGTAATGGGTATTACATTGTGTGGTATAATGTATAAGAGGCATTACAGTATATGCCATAATGTGTAAGAGGCATTATGGTGTGTGGTGTAATGTGTAAGAGTCATTACAGTGTGTGCCATAATGTGTGATGTCATTAGGTCATAATATGTAATGGACATAGCTCAGTATGACAATGTGTAATGGGTATTAGGGTGTGTGGTATAATGTATAAGAGGTATTACAGTGTATGCCATAATGTGTAGCTGTCATTATGACAGAAAATGGAATGGACATAGCACAGCATGACAATGTGTAATGGGTATTACGGTGTGGTATAATGTGTAATGGGCATTATGGTGTGTGGTATAATGTGTAATGGGTATTTTGTTGTGTGATATAACGTGTAGTTGTCATTATTACAGAATATGTAATGGACATAGATCAGTATGACAATGTGTAATGGGTGTGTGGCATAATGTGTAATGGGCATTATGGTATTTTGTTTTAATGTGTAATGGGTATTACGGTGTGTGGTATAATGTGTAATGGGCATTATGGTGTGTGGTATAATGTGTAATGGGCATTATGGTGTGTGCGGTATAATGTGTAATGGGTATTACGGTGTGTGGTATAATGTGTTTTCATTGCGACAGAATATGTAATGGCCATAGCAGAATATGACAATGTGTAATGGGCATCATTCTTATAATTTTTGCTGTTTCTGATGTAAATTTCTAGTATAAAATGTGCTCTTTCGATTGAAAAAGTGCTCTGCCTGATGGTCAGCGCCCTGCCCTAAAAAAATCAGAGTGTGAACACTAGTGGGGTATTGCCAGCAGCCACTTTACGGGATATGGTCGTATTGTCGACACCACTTAGGTCGACAGTCATTAGGTCGACACCGTTGGGTCGACAGGTGGCAGGTGGGGTATGGCCAGCAGTCACAGTAACATATACACAGAGGGGTATAGCCAGCAGTTACAGCATCGTATACACAGTAGGGTTAAAGCCAGCAGTCACAGTAACGTATACACAGAGGGGTATGGCCAGCAGTTACAGTATCGCATACACAGTGGGGTTAAAGCCAGCAGTCACAGTAATGTATACACAATGGGTTACGAGCAGCAGTCACAGTAATGTATACACAGTGGGGTATGGCCAGCAGTCACAGTGGAGTATGGCCAGTAGTCACAGTATGCACAGGAGTCCAGTAGAAAAAAAAAAAAACAATTACAGCAGAGTGCGCAGCGGAGCATGCAAAGCGCAGGCTTCCATCCAATATAATGGCGCAGAGCCGCAGTCGCACCGAATTCTGTGGGATGCAATTCTCTGGAGAACCCAAGGCCGGGAAGATGGCACTGAGCCTCGTTGGGGGATGTGAGTGTGGCGGAAACGCCCATTGTTCGGAGCATCTCTTTTATTTGATATGTTTGTTTGGCCCCATCACACACAATGGTGGCCCCCACCGTAATGCCCATCACACATGATGGCCCACACTGTAATGTCCATCACACATGGTGGCCCACACTGTAATGTCCATCACACATGGTGGCCCCCACCGTAATGCCCATCACACATGATGGCCCACACTGTAATGTCCATCACACATGGTGGCCCCCACTGTAATGCCCATCACACATGATGGCCCACACTGTAATGCCCATCACACATGATGGCCCACACCGTAATGCCCATCACACATGATGGCCCACACTGTAATGCCCATCACACATGATGGCCCCCACTGTAATGCCCATCACATATGATGGCCCACACTGTAATATCCATCACACATGATGGCCCACACTGTAATGCCCATCACACATGATGGCCCCCACCGTAATGCCTATCGCACATGATGGCCCACACTGTAATGCCCATCACACATGATGGTTGTCCACACCGTAATGCCTATCGCACATGATGTCCCACACTGTAATGCCTATCACACATGATAGCCCACACTGTAATGCCCATCACACATGATGACCCACACTGTAATGCCCATCGCACATGATGGCCCCCACTGTAATGCCCATCGCACATGATGACCCACACTGTAATGCCTATCACACATGATGGCACCCACTGTAATGCCCATCGCACATGATGACCCACACTGTAATGCCCATTGCACATGATAGTGGCCCACACTGTAATGCCCATCGCACATGATGACGGTCCACACTGTAATGCCCATCACACACGATGACCCACACTGTAATGCCCATCACACACGATGACCCACACTGTAATGCCCATCACACACGATGATCCACACTGTAATGCCCATCACACATGATGACCCACACTGTAATACCCATCACACACCTTAACAGCGACTACATATGATGGCACATAAGAGCCTCTTACCTACATGCTCATTGCCAGGGGTTTCTTACTCAATGCCAAAGGTTTTATGCTTAGTTGCCAAGAAGGTTTCATGCTCGTTGCCCAGGAGGTATTATATCCTTGTTACCCAGAATGGGAAAAGCAACCCCAGCAAGCCCTCCTGTCTGTGGAGGGAGGGCTTAGCCGGCAGGAAGAGCTGACAGCCACTGCTAGCAGAGAGCAGCTTAGCGTTGTGGCGGGGGGGGGGAGATTTGTCACTTTAAAGAGCTGCCATGCCGCTCACTTCTCAGGACTTCAGCAGTGGTAACAGCATGGGGGACGGTGGCGGGCTACATCTGTAACAACAGACACACAGCTTTCAGCAGAGAGCTCATCAGCGTTTCAGTGCATGCAGGATGTAATGCCTATCACACATGATGGCACCCACTGTAATGCCCATCGCACATGATGACCCACACTGTAATGCCCATCGCACATGATAGTGGCCCACACTGTAATGCCCATCGCACATGATGACGGTCCACACTGTAATGCCCATCACACACGATGACCCACACTGTAATGCCCATCACACACGATGACCCACACTGTAATGCCCATCACACACGATGACCCACACTGTAATGCCCATCACACATGATGACCCACACTGTAATACCCATCACACACCTTAACAGCGACTACATATGATGGCACATAAGAGCTTCTTACCTACATGCTCATTGCCAGGGGTTTCTTACTCAATGCCAAAGGTTTTATGCTTAGTTGCCAAGAAGGTTTCATGCTCGTTGCCCAGGAGGTATTATATCCTTGTTACCCAGAATGGGAAAAGCAACCCCAGCAAGCCCTCCTGTCTGTGGAGGGAGGGCTTAGCCGGCAGGAAGAGCTGACAGCCACTGCTAGCAGAGAGCAGCTTAGCGTTGTGGCGGGGGGGGGGGATTTGTCACTTTAAAGAGCTGCCATGCCGCTCACTTCTCAGGACTTCAGCAGTGGTAACAGCATGGGGGACGGTGGCGGGCTACATCTGTAACAACAGACACACAGCTTTCAGCAGAGAGCTCATCAGCGTTTCAGTGCATGCAGGGGGGGCGGATGAGAAAGTTTGCAACGGGGTGTCAGCGCACCAAGGCGGCAGCGGAAGGGCGCAAAGTCCCAGACACAAAAAGGGCAGGAACACTAATTTCTGTGTCCTACGGATGACAGAAGGAGGGTGATATGGTCAGATGTATCTGCCTTCACCGTGGTTCGCAACAAGAGGACTAGCGCAGATTTTGACCCAACTTGAATAACTCTGCAGCTCTTAAGGCCCCCATCTGCTAGGGTGGTGAATCGCCTGTGGTACCCCGCCAACTCACCCGGCAGCTGCTACGTTCAGTTCACAAATATTTCTACCCATGCATGTTGCCCCTTCTTTATATAAACACCTCTTTCTACACTTTTATGAAAACTCTTCACTACTGTATACTCTCTCTAGGTCTGTGGGTCCCAACCTCGGTCCTCAGGACCCCCCAACAGTCTGCGTTTTCCAGGTCACCCGGCAGGTGCACTCATTATTCACTGACACATTTTAAAAGATCACAGGTGGAGCAAAGTATTTCACCTGTGATCCTGCATGGAGGCCTGGAAAATGTACACTGTTGGGGAGTCCTGATGACCGAGGTTGAGAACCACTGCTCTTGGGTGTTGGGATTTAAAAAAAGTTTGGGAACCACTGTCCTACGCCATACTAGAAAGATGTACCGAAAAAGTTACTTGCAGCCAATCAAGCAGGTCTGAATCACCCTCTACATTTAGTTTTCTGTACTGTTGCTGGAAGTCTGCATACTTTTATTCAGGCAATGTATGGTTCTATCTATATGATGCTTTGAAATAAAAATCATTCTTTCAAAAAAAAAAACCTTTCAAAAATTCTATAGACTTAATGTTCTATAGAAATATCTCACAAGAAGCATTTAGGCATAGACACGCCCATAGGTTTATTTATTTATTAACAGTTTCTTATATAGCACACACATATTTCACAGCGCTTTACAGAGAATACTTGAACATTCACATCAGTCCCTGCCCCAGTGCTGTGAGGCAGTAATGCTAACCATTACACCATCCGTACTGCTCCATGTGGAGTTAGACACGCCCTTTGGGCACTGTGTGACACGCCCCTTACAAAGGCGCTTGGCGCATCCTACTGTAATTTTCCTGATTGTAGTTTTCAATTGGAGGGAAGTATGTTGTAACCACAAAGAAAAGTGATCTACATCAGATTCATAGACTTGTTTATAGCACCCCTTTTATACCAAAAACGCCAGGTCGCATCCGGGTTTTTGATCCCTGCTTCAAGCCGGGTGTGACCCTGCGTTTGCACCCTTTTACACCACTGTCGCATCCCCCCTGCCGCTTGGAGATTATGTCATCTCCGATCGCCGCCGCCAGGACCCGGAATGCTGCGCTGGGGGCAAGCCCAGCACTAAGGTAATCTGCTGGGCTGCCCCCAGCCCCCGTCCACCCCTTGTCCGGGAGGTGAATGGATGCCGCTCACAGGCATCCATTCACCTCCTCTGCTACTGCTGTCTGCAGGGTATAGCAGACAGCAGTGCAGGCTGCCTGTGACCCCCCCCCCCCCCCAACCTGCGGACACTGCACCGCGCCCCCCCCCCCCCCCCCCCCCGGGGTGGCCCTTTCGGACCGCACCCGACTCGGCTAAAATGATGCGGAGGGGTTACAATGCCTTTTGTTATATTTATTGTGGCACAAACACTCTGGGAAACTGTATATAGGAAAGTAGTGTATGGCGGCGGATGCTGGGAGTAGTAGTATAAGAACTGATAGTGTTAGCAATATGGTCGTATCGTTCATTAGACCCCACCTACTGTATGTGACTGCCAAAACTGGCTTACGCTCTAGAGCAGGCATGTACAACCTGCGGCCTTCTAGCTCCTGTGAAACTACACATCCCAGCATGCCTTGCCATAGTTTTAGCACTCGCTAATAGCAAAACTATGGCAAGGCATGATGGGACTTGTAGTTTCGCAAACAGCCGGAGGGCCGCAGGTTGGACATGACTGCCCTAGAACAGTGGTTCCCAACCCTGGTCCTCAAGTACCCCCAACAGTGCACATTTTCCAGGTCTCCACACAGAATCACAAGTGATATAATTAGCTCCACCTGTGGATCTTTTAAAATGTGTCTGAATAATGAGTGCACCTGCTGGGTGACCTGGAAAACGTGCACTGTTGGGGGTACTTGAGGACCACGGTTGGGAACCACTGCCCTAGAATGTCATGTGCATGATCTAGGGATCCATCGTCTTGGACAGAGATAAAAGAAGAAGATTAAGAAGCATTTAGAGCAGTTTCTGTTGTTTTACAGCTGCGCTAGCATAATGCCGGGAGATGATTGCTTGGTTCTTTGTCAATATCCTCTCTGGGAGAAGCAACCGCAGGCCGCTTTCAGGGGGTGTGGCGGAACAGACTCAACATTAGACCCCGCCCCCAGCCAACTTATACTGTAATTTGGCTTCTAATTGTGGTTTTACCTAACATTTACTGACTACCGGTACTCTGACAAGGGAGCGAGCGCAAAGAAGCCCCGTGCAGGTTCGGTGGCTCATCGGGCATTTAGCAGTCGGGATTCCAATGTCGGTATAGTGACTGTCGGGGGGCATCCGGCTCTTGTTATCATCTTTGTGCTTAATTCAATCTTATCCTCATGTATGTAACCCGAGAATGGGAGGTTTATCAGCTGCATCATTATTTCTCTTTCCTCCACTAGGTGACACTGGAGAGTTCCAGTGGGGAATAGAAGGGCGACCACAGGGAGCTTGGGCACTTTAGAATAAATTAACAGTGACTAACTCCTCCCCTTCTACTTCCTCTCCTAGGCAGTCTTAGCATGTGCCCTGCGGGAGCTGGGCGCATTGTTAGCTCACTCTTGGGCTTTTCTAATTTTTTCTTTATTTTTCCGGATTTTTAAGATCTACACAGGCAGATAGTCCCTGTCCCTATCTGCCTGCGACGAGGGCGCTGTTGAGGGACCGGTTGCAGCTGCTTGCAGCTTGCCTCCGGAACCTGGCTGACAGAACCACCGTTCCGGGGTCCCCGGCGCCGCTGCATGCAGCGCGCCTCGCGGACCGCAAGCCTCGGCGCGTACAGCAGCTACAGGGGTAAGTATGCCCCCGGGTCCCTGTTAGCAGGGAACCAGGTGGGATTGCTCTAAAAGCGCGTCTCAGTACTTTGAGAGTACAGCGCGGCTCAGTTCTGTGAGAGTACAGCGCGGTCAGACAGGCAGGTAGCAGCCACAAGCATGGCAGGGATACGTATACCCTGGCTCCCCACTAGCGGGGTAGCCAGGTAGATGCATTGGCGGTTTATCCAGCTGCAACTATAGCATAATAATAGAGTACAGTATTTTATTTTCTTTGTATACTCTATTATTATGCTATAGTTGCAGCTGGATACCAGCATTAAGATCTCCAAGGGATCCATTTGCACACTTTTGTACAGTTTGTCAGTAAGACCGCTATCCGGAGTGAAAACTTACATTCACTATCCATTTACCTAAGGGTATGTACATTCTCAGTATTGAAAAAGTAACTACTTAATTGTGTATATACTAAATTAGTAATATGGCCTTTCTCCACCACCTAGAAAGTTACCCCTGAGGAAGTCATTTTTTTTGACGAAACGCCTTGGGAGTTTTTTCCTGATTATATCGATTCGACCAACTGACTGCATACAAGCAAAAATGTTTTTACTTTGTTTTTAAATTAATTGTATTAAATACTGTTGTACAGTGACCAATCGATATATTTTCTTGATCCTTCTGGTGGTGGATCTCCATAAAATAGTGGCGCGTCTTCTATCTTTTTTCTTCTATTCCCCACTTCCCCTGCTAACAGGGGGGACTGACAGAGTGCTGCCCAATCTACTTTATCTAGCGCATTGAAAGGGTACCCCACTCTTTGTTCTATATATATATATATATATATATATATATCTCCGGAAGGGCCGTCACTCTGGACTGAAGTGAGCTAAGATGTGTAGCTTGCCCCGGTGCCAGCTTTCAGAGGGCAGCCACAATGAACTGCCACAGAATACTATGACGAAATGAATGGGCACTCGAGGACTCACAAATGCTGGTGAAATCAAAAGGCCGTGTTTATTCCATAAGTGGTCTTACAGGCGTCAACGTTTCGGGGGCCGGACCCCCGTCGTCAGGACAAAATGCAGACAGGGTGAAGTACAGAATAAAGTGCAAGTGCATGGGTATTTATAAGACATGTTAACAAATAGGCGCTAACTTACCCCCTCCCTGTAGCCGTCCCCCACGAGCATCCACAGGCCGGTTTCCGGAACACCACGTTCGGCGGCGTCCAGCTGACCGCGCGTCATCACGGTCGTCATCCCGCGGTGACGTGGGTGGGCTGGGAAAGAGATTGCAGCTCACATTAGCATGAATACAAGTATCGTGCTACAGAAGTCATAAAGCAACAAAGGCATCCATACATACACAAAACTTCAGAGGATGCAAGTGAATAAAAAATGCAAAAAAACAAGTGGACATGACCATATTATGACTACATAGTGACATCTAGTGGCTAAAAATGAGAAGACATATATAATAAAAAACGAACATTTAAAAAGGGTATACGTATAAAAAGATAACTGCGTGCGGCCCCGAATTGGAGCCGTACTGGGCAAAAGTCAAAGTGCATATGCTGGGTGAGGTGCAAACCCTATGGCGTGAGTGGTTTAAATGCAGGGAGAAATACTGAGTCCCTGCTGGGTATCTATAATAAGCAAAAACAGCCCTGTGTGGGGTGATGCAGCCAGCATCACTGTATGCGCATAGCACCAGAAGCCAGAAATTGCAACAACAGAATGCCAGCATCTTGTATATTATATGTTATCCTGGTGTGTCACCTGGACACCGATAAGGCTGGGGGACTGGTGTCACACAGTGGGATGACAAGTACCTTTAACAAGGGGGAGAGAAAAGGAAGAAGGAAGACATGATTGTGTGTTAGTGGACCAAAATGGTTACAAAAAATTATGTAGGCCAAGTGTGTCATTAAGGCCTTTAGGGTGTAGTGTGTCCATTTTGTAAATCCACTTGGACTCAAGCTGCAGAAGCTGTTTGGAACGGTTGCCACCCCGTATGTGTACCGGCACGTGGTCTATGATCTTATATTTGATCATTGCCATGTTATGTTTGGCCTTGGCGAAATGCCTGGTCACTGGTTGCTCCCCTGAGCCAGAATGAAGGGCTGCCCGTATGGCACAATCGGTCTTGCCGATGTAATGTATTCCACATGGACAATAAATGATGTAGATAACAAATTTAGTCGTGCACGTGAGGGGCCATCTGATTTAAAAAAATTTTACCCGTATAGAGATGTGCAACTTCGGTGCAAGCTGTCATGAAGCTGCATGTTGTGCAGCCTAGGCACCGGTAACAGCCCATTCTGGTGGGTCTGATTTGTCTAGAAGGGGTGTCAAAATTTGTAATCTCGGTCTTGACCAATAGGTCCTTCAAGTTTGGGCCGCGCTTGTAGCTCGGCATCAGCTTGGTGTCTTTGAACACCGGTAGCTCGGGATCCGAACGCACAATTTCCCACCAGTTTTTTACTCTGCTGGTGGTTTCTCGGCTGGCAGAGCTAAAGTCATTAACCCATGGAATACATGGCTTTATGACTTTAGGTGTTGCACCTGTGATAAGAGTGATGCGCTCACACGCCAGAGCCCTGGCCTTGGCTTTAAGTAGGCCCTGTCTGGGGTAGCCTCTGTCCTCGAACTTCTGCTGCATGATGTCCAGTTGGTGATGGGTTTCAGAGTCGGTATCAGTGATCCTGCATACTCTCAAAAACTGAGTATGGGAGACTCTCCACCGTGTTGCGTGGGTGCGAGCTGTTGTGTCTAAGTATAGTATTGCGATCTGTCGGTTTGACATACAAAGAAGTGTGTGTAAATCCCAAAAATACAAATGTGTAAAAAATAGGCGTATTTCTGCCTACGAATCCATTTTGGTACATTTCCCCCGATGTATACATAGTATATATATATACACGCTATACTGCTGTTCTGTTCTCAAAGACAACATGAAGCATATATATCACTTGTGGAGCCGATATTTATGGTACAACACGCCCCTGTAATTCTCACATTCATAGAGATCCCACAGCACATCTCCCCCATGTGTTAGAGCCTGACATCTCCGATTTACAAACATGATCATTAGCGATCAGTTTGACCATGTTATTATTGTATACAGAGATCCATATGTAACACACCCGTCCGGATCCCTGTGTTAACACCATACAATTGTCACGCTAGATGCGGTGACATCTTCTTCACATCACTTCTTAAACATTGCTCGGGCAGTAGTCCCGTGGCATCTGAAATTTACACTTCAAACTTGCACCATTTTTTAACATTGTTTTACTGTTTTAATGTAGGTTATTTATGTGCCATTTATGTGTTGTTATAGGCAGAAGCCAAACCCGGATCCTGGAGCGGAGGTTGTCATACAGAAGTGGGCGATACGGTGGGGTCACCATAGCAACCCATCTACAACAGAGGGGAGCGTGATGATGCAGTGAGGCTCCGCCCACTGACATCCGCCCGCACCGGAAGCCGCACTGGACGCAACCGGGACGCTCCACGTACGGGAATGGTGAGTATGCACATGCTGTATGTATTTAAATGTTTGCTGTGTCACTTGCACGCGTTGTACACCTTGACAAAGGGGTATCCAGTCCCCGAAACGTCGGTCACCTCCAATAAACACATTGTTAAGCCCACGGAGTGCCGCTGCCTGCTTGGATAATTCCTTAGATAGATAGATACCAGAAAGAACCCCCACTGGGGGAATAAACAGCACTCACCAGTCTGTAGTTCAATGGAGGTACAACCAGGAGGTAATCCAAAGTTTATTTTCTGCAAGAGAGATCTTCTGACGTTTCGGTCCCCGCTGGTACCTTTATCAAGGCAGCCACTGTGTCAAATAGTCACAACTTAAATCTGTGTCGGAAGGGGGATATATAGCCTTTGAGTATAAAGAAATATAAAAATATATGATACAGCCAGTACAGGATATGGCGGGTGAGCCAGTGACAGGGACTATAGAGAGGTAGGGCAGGGGGATCAGAGGCGGTCCTGCAGCGATGCATAACCCACAACAGAGAGAGCCGGCACCGGGAAGGGTGATCCCTGGAGAGGACAAGGGCCTGTGCAGTGCTGTGAGCTGCTAACCTGTAAGGAGCGGAGGCTGCGCAGCTGTGAGACCAGGAATGGCGCCAGGAGAGCCAGGCTCCTCCAAGTCCCCTACTGCTGCCACCTGCCAGAGGGAAGGGAACCGCGCTGCCCCCACTAGCTGCCAACCACAGAAGGAGCCCCAAACCCGGAGAGAACAGAATGATGTGTGCTGCCGAGGTGTCCTACATAGTGCCTGCCTGTGGAGGAGCCGAGAGGGTGAAGACTAGAACCTCAAGGAAGAAGGTGCTGAGGGGGTAAATTACCTGGGAGCACACCCAGCCGGAGGATTCTCCTGAAGTTGCTCCGAAGAAGATAGAGGACGCAGCAAGTGGAGACCAAGGTGCGCAGGCACCGCGGAGGACACTCGCTCTCGAGGAACCAGGACTGGAGGACATGCAAAGGACCCCTAGCTGGAGACCTGTAGAAGCCCCCTCAGTGGTGCGGAGCTGCCCCTAGAGATGCCTGCCCGAAAGTAAGTTAAGAACACGATGTAACATCAAGGACAGGAGCTGCTCAGAGGACAGGTGACAGCCCAGCGGAGGAGAGGATAGAGGAGGATCCCCAGCCTGATAGGAGCCGGGGGTGGAAGCAGAGGCCGACCCATAACAGCACAACAGGCGGAGCAGAGGACGACCCAGCACCTCCTGCTGCAGGAGCCGAGGACACGGGACACAAGGCAGACGTCAGGCTCATGGCAGATGCTGTGCGGCTGTGGTACAGGTATATGTGCGCTGTTGTGTGTTTATGCTGGGCGTTATGGGTAATAGAGGAGGTTTCTTTTTTAGGATGTCGGTATGTGGTAGACTCGCTAGTTATAGGATGTGTAGTATGCTAGGGTTTGTGGTTATAGTGGATGTATTTGTGTATGCAGGGCACCATTTGCGGATGTACTAAAAGGATGATCACAAAAAGGGATGATCGGGATGATTGCCTGCAGTTCCTATTCGCACCACTAGATGTCACAATTTTTTTTACTTCAACTGAGAATTTGTATGTTGGACACTGGTTGTGTATCCTGGACAGTCGGTAGAATAGGTAATCAGCGCTCAGTATCATTCTGTGGAGTTTTCGTAGCTTCTTAAAAGAAGCTGTAAGCGCTGCACAGGGAGGCCAGGCAGCGTCTCCCCTGTGCACAGTGAGCTGACAGGACGCGCTTCTGTCAGCTCCTGCTGTGCTAGCAGTGTGAGGATTCACTAATGAGAATCCTCACACTGTGCCTACCTAGCTAGTGTAAAAGTTAATAAAATAATAAAAACCCTAACTAACTCTACTCCTTCGGCTGCTCCGGCAGCCCTTTAGAATAGCACCCACTCCAGTGGGCACCTAACACGAACTGAGGAGTCTGGGATGCAGTAGGGGAGGAGCCTACCCTCCAAAAGCTTTAGGATAGGTGCCTGGCTCCTGCGGACCCTCCTACATCCCAATGTGAAGCTGTGTCACCAGGACCATTGAAAGAGAAAAGTATGTGCTGCACATACTTTTTGTACTTGCTTTTCATCGCATTGTATGCACAACGCATGTACAAGGATGAATGCGATGCGTGCTATTTAAGCTCAAAATGCACGCCCGCATCGAGACGTGTATGGGCACCTTAAGTCAGAGAGAACCTGAGAATTCTGACTGGGAAGTGCAATTAACAGGTCAGATGTGGACTGCTGCTTTGAAGTTGGATATCTCCATTTCCCCAGGGCCGATTTTAAAAATTCTGGTATCCCTGGAAAAAGGGGATCCTTAGCTATCAGAGTATGGCCCTTATACACCTGGGGCCCCAGAGCAAGTGCCCATTAAGCCCATACGAAAAGACCGCCCTGGTCCCGGTTCGCTGACGTCATCCGGGGGCGATTATGCTGTGTACACACGGGGGCGATAGGGGCTGAAATAGCTGGGAATATGGTTGCTGAGCGACCATATTGCCAGTGATTGGAGTGTGCACCAGCGATAAATCGCCGGGTGCGCGCTCCCGTTTTCACAAAACGGGACACTGGGCAATATGATTGCTGATATGATTGCTAGCAATATATTGCCAGCGATCATATTGCCCCGTGTGTACGCACCTTTATTCCTAACAATTTTGCTGCACCCGTCATCTTGAAACGTGCACATGTCCCTTTGTTGATGAATTTACAAGACTGCCTAATTAGAGCAATAATTGATATTTGCGTGGAGATTAATAACAGTATTACAGACACACATGCTATGACCGATAACACACACGTAACAGACTTATTTTAATTTTTTTTCTAATGCACTTTATTTCACATTTATCACTTTTCACTTATGTTTTTAATATTTCGCTGTCCTTAATAAATGATTCAATAAACATCATGTTTTAGCCAATTCTCTGTTTCTTGGGTCACTTTATTAATGTACCTATAACATTAATCAGAACATTAATATATGCTAACCTAGATTGCCCCTTGTAGGAATACTTTATCTTTCTTTGCTTCCAAGTCTAATACATATTCCTGGGTGCGCCTCCCCCATTACCAATTGATACTTAATATAGTAATGCAGGGGTGAGATAGCTATACCAATTACAGGCCGTTCGGATTGATAGCCTCTATCTATTAACCTGTATCAGCGATATCAGATGGTCGACAGTCATCAGGTCGACATACTGCAAAGTCGACATGGGTCTAGGTCGACAGGTCATTAGGTCAACATGGTCTAGGTCGACTGGGTTTTTCACTGGATTTTTGGGGGGTTTTTTGAGCCGACATGTGCCGACAGGCGGAATTTCATGCCCTACCATCCACTAGGGCAGGCGTTCCCAACCACGGTCCTCAAGGCACACCAACAGTGCAGGTTTTAGTGATATCCAGGCTTCAGCACAGATGGATTAATCCAAATCACAGGTACTAATTAAGACACCTGTGCTCAAGCCTGGATATCATTAAAACCTGTACTGTTGGTGTGCCTTGAGGACCGTGGTTGGGAACGCCTGCACTAGGGTGTGGTGGGAGAATAACATAGAGTGCCAAGCACAGCCAGACATGCGAGGGGATGCGGTGCACTTAATCCTGTGTCCATGTTGACTGTGTCGGCATTCGGGTAAAAAAAAAAGTACAAAACCCTATGTTGAGCTAGACCATTTTGACCTAATGCTTTTTTGGACCAAATGACCTGTTGACCTTGACCCATGTCGACCTTGCAGTATGTTGACCTAATGACTGTCGACAATCTTTAGGTCGACCATATGATCCTTACCTGTTTCAGCAAGGGGTGTGAGGCCAATTTCTCTCTTTCTCTCCAGGGAATGGAGAAATATCTGTGTTTAGAGCCAGACTAGAATCACGTCTGCCCGCAGACAATAGATCGGGTATCATTTTTTTATTTTTTTTTATGTATGTTTGACAAAGGCCATACACTTCACTGGAGGCGAAGATCCGCAGACGAAGGCCAGAGCATACAGCTAATTGCTGCCGATCCTACTATTAAAAAAGAAAAAGGAATGTATTGTATACACAGAACATCGAACATGCCTTCCAACTTTTACCAATAGATCAGTGGGACCTGCATGCAGCTGGCCCTGGAAAGGGGCGGGGCTATGTGCAACGGGGGCGGGACCGGGCATCGAGGCCCCGGGTTTTCCATCCTCTTTGCCAGCGTACCCAGCCCCGTCTCTCCTTGCTGCGCACGGCACCTATCCAGCAATCACCGGCTGCTCCACAAAGCAGAGCAGCCATGATCACCTCCCCTCAAGGGACATCAGGGCAGGCTCCAAATAGCGGGACCATACCACTGTAATCAGGACAGTTGGGAGGAATGCTATAAATACATTATCATGTAGCGCCTATTATTCCTGTTGTCCGACTCTACCTGTATGACTACATGTGAAGGAAAACACAGAGGCTGCTTCTTTTGCCCAACGTTTGGGAATTTATGATATTTTAGTTTTCGGAACTTGTCTCCTGTCCTACATAACAGTTTATAGACGCTGTGACCAGGGGTGAGGGTCATTAAGTCGACAGTAATTAGATCTTTTGGTCGGCAGTGAAAAGGTCTACATATGAAAAAGATCGACCTGGTTTAAATTGACACTGAAAACGGTCAACACAATCCAAAAGGCTGCATGAAAAAGGTCAACACAGGAATAGGTCGACATGAGTTATTAAAGAAAATTGTGTATGTGGAAATCTGCTGACACGGGCACTGTATAAGTGTACAGCGACACGGACACACAGCTCCAATTTCTATTCACTTTTTTCTTAATGCACTTTTTTAATTTTAACCTATTTTGCTGTTTTGTGCCAATGAATAAACTATATTTAGAACAATTGGTCTGTACACAGACTCCGTCCTGCCCCCACTTAAAGTTATTCCTCCTGGTTATATATGGTGGCTAATTATTAATATTATGTAGTTTGAGCAGAAAATATTGTGGTATCAGTGGATGAGTCAAAAACTCAGGCTGCTCCCGGATCCGAAGGCGCTACACCCCACGCCCCTGAAACAGCAGACACTGGAGGAGGATTCGAACCCGTGGTGGCTCATCACTGCTGCTCCCCCTACATGAGCACTCTGCCGGCTTTTCTGATGGAGGCAGTCACTGACTGGGACGCCATGCCCCTGCGTAGAAGAAGCGGCTGGTAAGTGCACATGTGCAGAACACCCCCTGAGCATTGAGCAACCTGTGGGTGAGGACTGGAGCTCAGTCTGTATGTTGGTCATGTATGTGACTCCCACAGGGCTGCTGCATGGTGCTCCTGGGGATATCTATGTGTATGGGCATACCAGTGTATCCTCAGCAGCGCTACTCTATGGCTCAGGTTGTAATATCTCAGCCCCAGTGCTGTCTGCATTATTATACACTGTAAATTATCTATCTGCTTTCCCAAAGTGTGACACAGGTGTATATAGACCAGATTATAATCTATGGGAAGCCTCTGTGTGTATACCATATGTTCTCTCTCTGCTGCAGTAGCTATGCGCGCTTTGCTATGTTCTATGATAATAAACACATGTGAGTGTAATGGTAAATATGTGCCCGGCATGCCAATGTGGTGAGATACAGGTGAGCCAAACCGTACAGGCTAGCAAACTGCACGTAGCCATTAGTGCAGATGTAGGATAACTGGGCATACTGTATATAGGCTGGGATCACTGCTGCGTTCAGGTGACACCAAGTACATGTCACCCGCCGGGATTGCTTGCTGGATGGTTATACAGGGATTATTGTCACATTAGTTATACTGTAGTCTAAAGTGTATACTGTATTATCTACCATCCTAATGGGGCATACACACAGGGGGCGGGATGTACTAAAGGGAAAATGTGATAAAACTGGGGTTTTACCGCATTTTCCTTTGTACCATTACCCGTCCGCCCCATCTCCGCCTGGCAGGGTATCTCCACCTCTGGGTGGCGATACCCTATAGATGCCTATGGGCTTCTATCGCCGCCCGCCGTCCTTGCGACCCATCCTCCATCGATCTACTCCTCCCTCAGCAGGTGTCACAGCCGGGAGGACATCCGGCTGTAGGGAGGAGGAGGAGAGGCAGGGGGACACTGACAGCCGCCAGGATGTGACGGAGACCCCCGCACACCACATTACAGGTATCGCGGGGGTCTCCGTCACCGCTACCCGATGCTAGCCGCATATGTTAGTACATATGCGGTAGCATCGCGGCGGCTGGCGATTTACATTAATACATCCCGCCCAGGGGGATATGAGGCTTATTTCTAAGTGATCTGACTAGATCGCTTAGAAATGAAAAAAGGATCACTCCACGTGTATACCCTCTGGTGATGACGATTGCGCGGTCCCGCGCGTCGCTGTTGCTTTACTAGATTTACACTGCATCCAGTTATAAATCTAGTCATCGCCAATGTTCTCACACCAGAGAACACTGGCCCTGACAGATTGTTCAGTACACAATGCTGAGCCATCTGTGCTTAACTGCAAATTTAGCACAGAGGCTCACTTGCACTGTGTGTGCACAGCTTTAGGGATGGACGTCTTTGCAATTGATGACAATAGTGCAACTGCCCATTGATTGTGGCACACTATGCAATGGATGACCATCAATGTTTTTACCTATTGATGGTGATCCATTTTCTTTGACTGATTGGATTGTGGGCCAATCAAAACATGTAGGCGGTGCTTCATGAGTGTTGGGGCAGAGCTATGCTGGTGGTAAGGGTTGCTGGTCTTACTGTACTGCATATTAAAATAATAATAATAAAATATATATATAATTTATGTAAGGTGCTAAACAACATATAATGGTGATTCAATTGTTTTGTGCACCCGTAGCTCTTGCCTAATGTAGTGGGAGCTAATGAATTGTTCGCAGCACTTGCCCTGGTCTTGTTGGCTGCATTTTTGCGCCCTAAATAAACTAGATGCAGCTTATTGCCCTACTCTGCGCGAAGGGTGCGAGGAGAAATCCAGGTGACGTGCAGCCTGGGAGTCGGGTCACCAAACAATTGACTTTGATTTTAAAGCTCGTTTGTCACTGAGCGCCCTTTAGCTGTTTTGAAACTACACATCCCAGCATGCCTTGCCATAGTTTTAGTATTCCCTAATAGCAGAACTGTGGCAAGGCATGATGGGACTTGCAGTTTCGCAACAGCTGGCGGGCCATAGTTTGGACATGATTGGTGTATTGGGTTCGTTAGCTGTTCACTAGCCTTTTGCACAAACCACTTTGGCACATATGGAGATGTAATCTCTTTATTAGTCTTTTTATTAGTCTTGCACTCTACTATTACATATAATGCATGCCTTGACACCGTTTCACCGTTCGTGACACCCAAAATGTCGTTAAAATATTTGTTCCAACCAGATTGTTGCTCGGAAAATGTCCAAACTTTTTTTATTTCTTTACATTTTTGAAATACACAAAAAAGGGATTTTTGTAAGAACTTACCGTTCGAATCCCTTTCTCTGATATGGTCCTGGTGACACAGCTCAACACTGGGATGTAGGAGGGTCCGAAGGAGCCAGGCACCTATCCTAAATCTTTTAGAGGGTAGGCTCCTCCCCTACTGCATCCCGGACTCTTCAGTTCAATCTTTCAAAGCCACTGGAATACATTAACTCAGTACAAACGCCTGCACATATTATATGCACATTTTTAAACAATAATTGTTACTTTAACCAATTAAACATGAACATCATGAACACTGGCATACTTACTGAGCGTAAGGGAGGGATCGCTGTGTCACCAGGACCATATCAGAGAAAGGGATTCGAACGGTAAGTTCTTACAAAAATCCCTTTTTCTCTTTCAATGGTCCTGGTGACACAGCTCAACACTGGGACGTTCCAGAGCCGGTCCTTTGTGTGGGTACGCTCAGGTCTGCAGCTCTCATCACTGCTCGCCCGAATGATGCGTCCTCCGACGCGAACTCATGGAACCTATAGAATTTGGCAAAGGTATGAACAGATGACCAAGTGGCAGCCCTGCAAACCTGCTCAGCTGTTGCCCCATGTCGAACCGCCCAAGAGGTGGCAACTGACCTGGTGGTATGCGCATTTATCCTTGCCGGAACAGGCCTTCCAACTTTAGTGTATGCAAAAGCTATCACAGAGCGCAACCACCTAGCAATGGTCTGCTTAGATGCCGGCCAACCAATCTTGTGTATGTCATACAACACTAACAAGGTGTCAGTCTTTCTGACACTCTTAACTCTGTCCACATAAATGCGTAATGCACGCACAACATCCAAATTCCTCAATTTGTCCCTTTTTCTAGAACCCTCTGGGGTTGAAACACAGGTAGAACTATCTCCTGGTTTAGATGGAAAGCAGAGACTACTTTTGGTAAAAACTGAGGTACCGTCCGAAGAACTGCCCTATCCTCATGAAATATCAAGAAAGGAGACTTGCATGACAATGCTCCTAACTCTGACACCCTCTTCGCTGATGCCACTGCCAACAAGAATACCAGCTTCCATGTGAGAAACTTAAGGTCCGCCGACCTTAATGGTTCAAAAGGTGCCTTCTGAGGCGAGAGAGAGAGAGGGTAAGGCAAGAGAGAGAGAGAGGGTGAGGCGAGAGAGAGAGAGAGAGGGTGAGGCGAGAGAGAGAGAGAGAGAGGGTGAGGCGAGAGAGAGAGAGAGGGTGAGGTGAGAGAGAGAGAGAGAGGGTGAGGCGAGAGAGAGAGAGAGAGAGAGGGTGAGGCGAGAGAGAGAGAGAGAGAGAGAGAGAGAGGGTGAGGCGAGAGAGAGAGAGAGAGAGAGGGTGAGGCGAGAGAGAGAGAGAGGGTGAGGCGAGAGAGAGAGAGAGAGAGAGAGGGGGTGAGGCGAGAGAGAGAGGGTGAGGCGAGAGAGAGAGAGAGAGAGAGAGGGTGAGGC
>NW_028142080.1:2500-57500 GCF_055691185.1 Crinia signifera | reverse complement strand
CCCACACTGTAGTCTCCCATCACACCAGCCCCACACTGTAGTCTCCCATCACACCAGCCCCACACTGTAGTCTCCCCATTGCCTCCTCACCCCCTCTCCTCTGCTCCCCCTTCTCCTCTCCTTCACTTTCCCTCCTCTGCTCCTGCTCTTCCTTCTTCTCTCCTCCTCCTCCTCCTTTCCTCAGCTCCCCCACCACCTTCTCATCTACTCTCCATCCTCCGATCCCCCTCCTCTCCTCTGCTTCCCCTCCTCCTCCGCTTCCTCTATTCTGCTCCCTCTCCTCTTCCGCTCCTTTGCCCCCTCTCCTCTTCCACTCCTCCGCTCCTTCTTCCCTTATCCCCCTCCTCTCCCCTGTTCTCTCTTTCCCCTCTATCTCTCTCCTCCTCACCAATTTCCCCACAACTCACTCTCTCTCTCCCTCTTCCCCTCTCTCTCTCCCTCTCTCTCTCCCCCCTCTCTCTCCCCCCTCTCTCCCCCTCTCCCCCCTCTCTCTCTCCCCCTCCCCCTCTCTCCCCCTCTACCCCTCTCTCCCCCCCTCTCTCTCTCTCTCTCTCTTTCTCCCCCCCTCTCTTCTCTTCCTGCACCCCAGCACGAGGTCACCGGCAGTCTGAAAGAGAGATAGAGAAGTGTGGGGAAATTGGTGAGCAGGAGAGAGATAGAGGGGAAAGAGAGAGCAGGGGAGAGGAAGATAGGGGTTGTGGAGGAGGGGGAAGTGGAGGAGAGGAGGGGGATCAGAGAAGAAGGAGCTGAGGAGGAGTGGAGGTGAGGAGGAGGGGGGGCAGAGGAGGATGGGGAGCAGAGTAGAGGAAGAGTTAGAAGGGAGAGCAGAAGAGCAGTGGAGGGGGAGAGGGGGTGCAGAGGAGGGAAGCATAGGAAAGGAGGAGGGAAGCAGAGGAGGGGAATCGGAAGAGAAGGAGGTGGTAAGGGAGCGAGGATTCAGTATGAAATCCCGACGCCGGAATCCCGGCGTTCAAAATCCCGACAAGGGGGGGGACGTGGATCGTCCCCCCTTGCGGGCTCGCTGCGCTTGCCACGGTGGTAAGGGATCGAATATATACACACATATACGTATACACACACACAGATGGCGCCATCAATTTTATTTTAAACAAACAAAATAACAGAAGGGGGGACATTATGATGTTACCGTGTACCTATAACATATTTAAAAAGTATCCCTTAACCCAGTGGTGTCAAAGTCACGGCCCTACAGCTGTTGTGGAAGTACACATCCCTACATGCCCTGCCACAGATTTTATATAATGGATCGCTAAAATCTGTGGTAGGGCATGCTGGGAAGTGTAGTTCCACAACAGCTGGAGGGCCATGAGTTTGACACCACTGCTAAACCCCTTAATGCCCATTACATGTAATCACAACCCACCACCTAGCATCATGCCACACCTCTTCCCTTAGCCCAAAGCAGATTAATCTTGCACCTCCTCTCCCCTCCCTCGCTCCCCCCCCCCAAGACATACTCTTCGCCAGTCGTGACCGAAGAGTGCACTCACATAGAATCGGTCGCAGGTGGGGGTACTGCAGCATCTGTCGGATAGGGCACCTCTCTCCTCCTCAGCGTCGTTCCTAGCAGCGTTGGGCTGTGTTCTCTGCCGCAGCGCCCTGGGGGCGGAGTTGGGGCAGCTGTCTCCCCGCCTGTATCCTTCCCGTCTATGTTGGGCGGTGTCCTGAGCAACGTCCTGGGGGTCCTCAGTGGCAGCAAGGTTTTAGTAGCATCCTGAATGGGAGGGAAGAGGAGGAAAACATCCATATTTTAAAAAAAAAAATGCTGGTCTACAACAGTATGTAAAAATAGCGGCATAGTGAGTTTAGGAGAATCCTGTTCAAAAACTTGCAAAGAGATGGTGCCAGTGTGCACGCTCAGAGAGCAGATAAAGGGCGGGAAGGGGATTAAAAATAGGTCCGGGCATTTAAAGTACACAGGCCCACCTTGGTGTCAATAGTGTCAACACATTTGTGCGCGAGCGCTCAGGAAAAGAGGGTGTGGACACTCAAAATTGGCCTTGTGTAGTGTTCCACACCATATACCACTTCTACACATTCTGCAACAAAATAATAGACCCCATTATACTTGCCCCTTACACATTATGCCAAACGTATTGAGCCAAAATTCACATAATGCCACGCGGATTGAGCCAAAATTCACATAATGCCACGCGGATTATTCTTTATTCCCAGCGGTGGCAGGTGGCATTTCAAGGAAAAAAAACCTAACCCCATTGCACCTACCCCACACTGTCCCCCATCGCACCAGCCCCACACTGTAGTCTCCCATCACACCAGCCCCACACTGTAGTCTCCCATCACACCAGCCCCACACTGTAGTCTCCCATCACACCAGCCCCACACTGTAGTCTCCCCATTGCCTCCTCACCCCCTCTCCTCTGCTCCCCCCTTCTCCTCTCCTTCACTTTCCCTCCTCTGCTCCTGCTCTTCCTTCTTCTCTCCTCCTCCTCCTTTCCTCAGCTCCCCACCACCTTCTCATCTACTCTCCATCCTCCGATCCCCCTCCTCTCCTCTGCTTCCCCTCCTCCTCCGCTTCCTCTATTCTGCTCCCTCTCCTCTTCCGCTCCGTTGCCCCCTCTCCTCTTCCACTCCTCTGCTCCTTCTTCCCTTATCCCCCTCCTCTCCCCTGTTCTCTCTTTCCCCTCTATCTCTCTCCTCCTCACCAATTTCCCCACAACTCACACTCTCTCTCCCTCTTCCCCTCTCTCTCTCTCCCTCTCTCTCCCTCTCTCCCCCTCTCTCTCTCCCCCCTCTCTCTCCCCCTCCCCCCCTCTCTCCCCCCCTCCCCTCTCTCCCCCCCCCTCTCTCTCCCCCTCCCCCCCCCTCTCTCTCCCCCTCCCCCCCTCTCTCCCCCCCTCTCTCTCCCCCTCCCCCCCTCTCTCCCCCCCTCTCTCTCCCCCTCCCCCCCTCTCTCCCCCTCCCCCCCTCTCTCCCCCCTCTCTCCCCCCCCCTCTCTCTCTCTCTCTTTCTCCCCCCCTCTGTTCTCTTCCTGCACCCCAGCACGAGGTCACCGGCAGTCTGAAAGAGAGATAGAGAAGTGTGGGGAAATTGGTGAGCAGGAGAGAGATAGAGGGGAAAGAGAGAGCAGGGGAGAGGAAGATAGGGGTTGTGGAGGAGGGGGAAGTGGAGGAGAGGAGGGGGATCAGAGAAGAAGGAGCTGAGGAGGAGTGGAGGTGAGGAGGAGGGGGGGCAGAGGAGGATGGGGAGCAGAGTAGAGGAAGAGTTAGAAGGGAGAGCAGAAGAGCAGTGGAGGGGGAGAGAGGGTGCGGAGGAGGGAAGCATAGGAAAGGAGGAGGGAAGCAGAGGAGGGGAATCGGAAGAGAAGGAGGTGGTAAGGGAGCGAGGATTCAGTATGAAATCCCGACGCCGGAATCCCGGCGTTCAAAATCCCGACAAGGGGGGGGACGTGGATCGTCCCCCCTTGCGGGCTCGCTGCGCTTGCCACGGTGGTAAGGGAGCGAATATATACACACATATACGTATACACACACACAGATGGCGCCATCAATTTTATTTTAAACAAACAAAATAACAGAAGGGGGGACATTATGATGTTACCGTGTACCTATAACATATTTAAAAAGTATCCCTTAACCCAGTGGTGTCAAAGTCACGGCCCTACAGCTGTTGTGGAAGTACACATCCCTACATGCCCTGCCACAGATTTTATATAATGGATCGCTAAAATCTGTGGTAGGGCATGCTGGGAAGTGTAGTTCCACAACAGCTGGAGGGCCATGAGTTTGACACCACTGCTAAACCCCTTAATGCCCATTACATGTAATCACAACCCACCACCTAGCATCATGCCACACCTCTTCCCTTAGCCCAAAGCAGATTAATCTTGCACCTCCTCTCCCCTCCCTCGCTCCCCCCCCCCCCAAGACATACTCTTCGCCAGGCGTGACCGAAGAGTGCACTCACATAGAATCGGTCGCAGGTGGGGGTACTGCAGCATCTGTCGAATAGGGCACCTCTCTCCTCCTCAGCGTCGTTCCTAGCAGCGTTGGGCTGTGTTCTCTGCCGCAGCGCCCTGGGGGCGGAGTTGGGGCAGCTGAGTCCCCGCCTGTATCCTTCCCGTCTATGTTGGGCGGTGTCCTGAGCAACGTCCTGGGGGTCCTCAGTGGCAGCAAGGTTTTAGTAGCATCCTGAAGGGGAGGGAAGAGGAGGAAAACATCCATATTTAAAAAAAGAAAATGCTGGTCTACAACAGTATGTAAAAATAGCGGCATAGTGAGTTTAGGAGAATCCTGTTCAAAAACTTGCAAAGAGATGGTGCCAGTGTGCACGCTCAGAGAGCAGATAAAGGGCGGGAAGGGGATTAAAAATAGGTCCTGGCATTTAAAGTACACAGGCCCACCTTGGTGTCAATAGTGTCAACACATTTGTGCGCGAGCGCTCAGGAAAAGAGGGTGTGGACACTCAAAATTGGCCTTGTGTAGTGTTCCACACCATATACCACTTCTACACATTCTGCAACAAAATAATAGACCCCATTATACTTGCCCCTTACACATTATGCCAAACGTATTGAGCCAAAATTCACATAATGCCACGCGGATTGAGCCAAAATTCACATAATGCCACGCGGATTATTCTTTATTCCCAGCGGTGGCAGGCGGCATTTCAAGGAAAAAAAAAATAACCCCATTGCACCTACCCCACACTGTCCCCCATCGCAGCAGCCCCACACTGTCCCCATCGCACCAGCCCCACACTGTAGTCTCCCATCACACCAGCCCCACACTGTAGTCTCCCCATTGCACCTGCTCCACACTGTAGTCTCCCCATTGCTCCAGCCCGCACTGTAGTCTCCCCATTGCAACAGCCCCACACTGTCACCATCACACCAGCCCCACACTGTCTTTCATCACATTTTCATCTGTCTTTCAGCCCCACACAGCATAGCTCTGCCCCAACACTCATGAAGCACCGCCTACATGTTTTGATTGGCCCACAATCCAATCAGTCAAAGAAAATGGATCACCATCAATAGGTAAAAACATTGATGGTCATCCATTGCATAGTGTGCCACAATCAATGGGCAGTTGCACTATTGTCATCAATTGCAAAGACGTCCATCCCTAAAGCTGTGCACACACAGTGCAAGTGAGCCTCTGTGCTAAGTTTGCAGTTAAGCACAGATGGCTCAGCATTGTGTGCTGAACAATCTGTCACGGCCAGTGTTCTCTGGTGTGAGAACATTGGCGATGACTAGATTTATAACTGGATGCAGTGTAAATCTAGTCAAGCAACAGCGACGCGCGGGACCGCGCAATCGTCATCACCAGAGGGTATACACATGGAGTGATCCTTTTTTCATTTCTAAGCGATCTAGTCAGATCACTTAGAAATAAGCCTCATATCCCCCTGGGCGGGATCGCCAGCCGCCGCGATGCTACCGCATATGTACTAACATATGCGGCTAGCATTGGGTTGCGGTGACGGAGACCCCCGCGATACCTGTAATGTGGTGTGCGGGGGTCTCCGTCACATCCTGGCGGCTGTCAGTGTCCCCCTGCCTCTCCTCCTCCTCCCTACAGCCGGATGTCCTCCCGGCTGTGACACCTGCTGAGGGAGGAGTAGATCGATGGAGGATGGGTCGCAAGGACGGCGGGCGGCGATAGAAGCCCATAGGCATCTATAGGGTATCGCCACCCAGAGGTGGAGATACCCTGCCAGGCGGAGATGGGGCGGACGGGTAATGGTACAAAGGAAAATGCGGTAAAACCCCCGTTTTATCACATTTTCCCTTTAGTACATCCCGCCCCCTGTGTGTATGCCCCATTAGGATGGTAGATAATACAGTATACACTTTAAAATACAGTATAACTAATGTGACAATAATCCCTGTATAACCATCCAGCAAGCAATCCCGGCGGGTGACATGTACTTGGTGTCACCTGAACGCAGCAGTGATCCCAGCCTATATACAGTATGCCCAGTTATCCTACATCTGCACTAATGGCTACGTGCAGTTTGCTAGCCTGTACGGTTTGGCTCACCTGTATCTCACCACATTGGCATGCCGGGCACATATTTACCATTACACTCACATGTGTTTATTATCATAGAACATAGCAAAGCGCGCATAGCTACTGCAGCAGAGAGAGAACATATGGTATACACACAGAGGCTTCCCATAGATTATAATCTGGTCTATATACACCTGTGTCACACTTTGGGAAAGCAGATAGATAATTTACAGTGTATAATAATGCAGACAGCACTGGGGCTGAGATATTACAACCTGAGCCATAGAGTAGCGCTGCTGAGGATACACTGGTATGCCCATACACATAGATATCCCCAGGAGCACCATCCACGTGGATCGTCCCCCCTTGCGGGCTCGCTGCGCTTGCCACGGTGGTAAGGGATCGAATATATACACACATATACGTATACACACACACAGATGGCGCCATCAATTTTATTTTAAACAAACAAAATAACAGAAGGGGGGACATTATGATGTTACCGTGTACCTATAACATATTTAAAAAGTATCCCTTAACCCAGTGGTGTCAAAGTCACGGCCCTACAGCTGTTGTGGAAGTACACATCCCTACATGCCCTGCCACAGATTTTATATAATGGATCGCTAAAATCTGTGGTAGGGCATGCTGGGAAGTGTAGTTCCACAACAGCTGGAGGGCCATGAGTTTGACACCACTGCTAAACCCCTTAATGCCCATTACATGTAATCACAACCCACCACCTAGCATCATGCCACACCTCTTCCCTTAGCCCAAAGCAGATTAATCTTGCACCTCCTCTCCCCTCCCTCGCTCCCCCCCCCCCCCAAGACATACTCTTCGCCAGTCGTGACCGAAGAGTGCACTCACATAGAATCGGTCGCAGGTGGGGGTACTGCAGCATCTGTCGGATAGGGCACCTCTCTCCTCCTCAGCGTCGTTCCTAGCAGCGTTGGGCTGTGTTCTCTGCCGCAGCGCCCTGGGGGCGGAGTTGGGGCAGCTGTCTCCCCGCCTGTATCCTTCCCGTCTATGTTGGGCGGTGTCCTGAGCAACGTCCTGGGGGTCCTCAGTGGCAGCAAGGTTTTAGTAGCATCCTGAAGGGGAGGGAAGAGGAGGAAAACATCCATATTTAAAAAAAAAAAATGCTGGTCTACAACAGTATGTAAAAATAGCGGCATAGTGAGTTTAGGAGAATCCTGTTCAAAAACTTGCAAAGAGATGGTGCCAGTGTGCACGCTCAGAGAGCAGATAAAGGGCGGGAAGGGGATTAAAAATAGGTCCTGGCATTTAAAGTACACAGGCCCACCTTGGTGTCAATAGTGTCAACACATTTGTGCGCGAGCGCTCAGGAAAAGAGGGTGTGGACACTCAAAATTGGCCTTGTGTAGTGTTCCACACCATATACCACTTCTACACATTCTGCAACAAAATAATAGACCCCATTATACTTGCCCCTTACACATTATGCCAAACGTATTGAGCCAAAATTCACATAATGCCACGCGGATTGAGCCAAAATTCACATAATGCCACGCGGATTATTCTTTATTCCCAGCGGTGGCAGGCGGCATTTCAAGGAAAAAAAACCTAACCCCATTGCACCTACCCCACACTGTCCCCCATCGCACCAGCCCCACACTGTAGTCTCCCATCACACCAGCCCCACACTGTAGTCTCCCATCACACCAGCCCCACACTGTAGTCTCCCATCACACCAGCCCCACACTGTAGTCTCCCCATTGCCTCGTCACCCCCTCTCCTCTGCTCCCCCTTCTCCTCTCCTTCACTTTCCCTCCTCTGCTCCTGCTCTTCCTTCTTCTCTCCTCCTCCTCCTCCTTTCCTCAGCTCCCCCACCACCTTCTCATCTACTCTCCATCCTCCGATCCCCCTCCTCTCCTCTGCTTCCCCTCCTCCTCCGCTTCCTCTATTCTGCTCCCTCTCCTCTTCCGCTCCGTTGCCCCCTCTCCTCTTCCACTCCTCTGCTCCTTCTTCCCTTATCCCCCTCCTCTCCCCTGTTCTCTCTTTCCCCTCTATCTCTCTCCTCCTCACCAATTTCCCCACAACTCACTCTCTCTCTCCCTCTTCCCCTCTCTCTCTCTCCCTCTCTCTCCCTCTCTCCCCCTCTCTCCCCCCTCTCTCTCCCCCTCCCCCCCTCTCTCCCCCCCTCCCCTCTCTCCCCCCCTCTCTCTCCCCCTCCCCCCCTCTCTCTCTCTCTCCCCCCCTCTCTCTCCCCCTCCCCCCCTCTCTCCCCCCCTCTCTCTCCCCCTCCCCCCCTCTCTCCCCCCCTCTCTCCCCCCCTCTCTCCCCCCCTCTCTCTCTCTCTCTCTCTCTTTCTCCCCCCCTCTGTTCTCTTCCTGCACCCCAGCACGAGGTCACCGGCAGTCTGAAAGAGAGATAGAGAAGTGTGGGGAAATTGGTGAGCAGGAGAGAGATAGAGGGGAAAGAGAGAGCAGGGGAGAGGAAGATAGGGGTTGTGGAGGAGGGGGAAGTGGAGGAGAGGAGGGGGATCAGAGAAGAAGGAGCTGAGGAGGAGTGGAGGTGAGGAGGAGGGGGGGCAGAGGAGGATGGGGAGCAGAGTAGAGGAAGAGTTAGAAGGGAGAGCAGAAGAGCAGTGGAGGGGGAGAGAGGGTGCGGAGGAGGGAAGCATAGGAAAGGAGGAGGGAAGCAGAGGAGGGGAATCGGAAGAGAAGGAGGTGGTAAGGGAGCGAGGATTCAGTATGAAATCCCGACGCCGGAATCCCGGCGTTCAAAATCCCGACAAGGGGGGGGACGTGGATCGTCCCCCCTTGCGGGCTCGCTGCGCTTGCCACGGTGGTAAGGGAGCGAATATATACACACATATACGTATACACACACACAGATGGCGCCATCAATTTTATTTTAAACAAACAAAATAACAGAAGGGGGGACATTATGATGTTACCGTGTACCTATAACATATTTAAAAAGTATCCCTTAACCCAGTGGTGTCAAAGTCACGGCCCTACAGCTGTTGTGGAAGTACACATCCCTACATGCCCTGCCACAGATTTTATATAATGGATCGCTAAAATCTGTGGTAGGGCATGCTGGGAAGTGTAGTTCCACAACAGCTGGAGGGCCATGAGTTTGACACCACTGCTAAACCCCTTAATGCCCATTACATGTAATCACAACCCACCACCTAGCATCATGCCACACCTCTTCCCTTAGCCCAAAGCAGATTAATCTTGCACCTCCTCTCCCCTCCCTCGCTCCCCCCCCCCCCCCCAAGACATACTCTTCGCCAGGCGTGACCGAAGAGTGCACTCACATAGAATCGGTCGCAGGTGGGGGTACTGCAGCATCTGTCGAATAGGGCACCTCTCTCCTCCTCAGCGTCGTTCCTAGCAGCGTTGGGCTGTGTTCTCTGCCGCAGCGCCCTGGGGGCGGAGTTGGGGCAGCTGAGTCCCCGCCTGTATCCTTCCCGTCTATGTTGGGCGGTGTCCTGAGCAACGTCCTGGGGGTCCTCAGTGGCAGCAAGGTTTTAGTAGCATCCTGAAGGGGAGGGAAGAGGAGGAAAACATCCATATTTAAAAAAAGAAAATGCTGGTCTACAACAGTATGTAAAAATAGCGGCATAGTGAGTTTAGGAGAATCCTGTTCAAAAACTTGCAAAGAGATGGTGCCAGTGTGCACGCTCAGAGAGCAGATAAAGGGCGGGAAGGGGATTAAAAATAGGTCCTGGCATTTAAAGTACACAGGCCCACCTTGGTGTCAATAGTGTCAACACATTTGTGCGCGAGCGCTCAGGAAAAGAGGGTGTGGACACTCAAAATTGGCCTTGTGTAGTGTTCCACACCATATACCACTTCTACACATTCTGCAACAAAATAATAGACCCCATTATACTTGCCCCTTACACATTATGCCAAACGTATTGAGCCAAAATTCACATAATGCCACGCGGATTGAGCCAAAATTCACATAATGCCACGCGGATTATTCTTTATTCCCAGCGGTGGCAGGCGGCATTTCAAGGAAAAAAAAAATAACCCCATTGCACCTACCCCACACTGTCCCCCATCGCAGCAGCCCCACACTGTCCCCATCGCACCAGCCCCACACTGTAGTCTCCCATCACACCAGCCCCACACTGTAGTCTCCCCATTGCACCTGCTCCACACTGTAGTCTCCCCATTGCTCCAGCCCGCACTGTAGTCTCCCCATTGCAACAGCCCCACACTGTCACCATCACACCAGCCCCACACTGTCTTTCATCACATTTTCATCTGTCTTTCAGCCCCACACAGCATAGCTCTGCCCCAACACTCATGAAGCACCGCCTACATGTTTTGATTGGCCCACAATCCAATCAGTCAAAGAAAATGGATCACCATCAATAGGTAAAAACATTGATGGTCATCCATTGCATAGTGTGCCACAATCAATGGGCAGTTGCACTATTGTCATCAATTGCAAAGACGTCCATCCCTAAAGCTGTGCACACACAGTGCAAGTGAGCCTCTGTGCTAAGTTTGCAGTTAAGCACAGATGGCTCAGCATTGTGTGCTGAACAATCTGTCACGGCCAGTGTTCTCTGGTGTGAGAACATTGGCGATGACTAGATTTATAACTGGATGCAGTGTAAATCTAGTCAAGCAACAGCGACGCGCGGGACCGCGCAATCGTCATCACCAGAGGGTATACACATGGAGTGATCCTTTTTTCATTTCTAAGCGATCTAGTCAGATCACTTAGAAATAAGCCTCATATCCCCCTGGGCGGGATGTATTAATGTAAATCGCCAGCCGCCGCGATGCTACCGCATATGTACTAACATATGCGGCTAGCATTGGGTTGCGGTGACGGAGACCCCCGCGATACCTGTAATGTGGTGTGCGGGGGTCTCCGTCACATCCTGGCGGCTGTCAGTGTCCCCCTGCCTCTCCTCCTCCTCCCTACAGCCGGATGTCCTCCCGGCTGTGACACCTGCTGAGGGAGGAGTAGATCGATGGAGGATGGGTCGCAAGGACGGCGGGCGGCGATAGAAGCCCATAGGCATCTATAGGGTATCGCCACCCAGAGGTGGAGCTACCCTGCCAGGCGGAGATGGGGCGGACGGGTAATGGTACAAAGGAAAATGCGGTAAAACCCCCGTTTTATCACATTTTCCCTTTAGTACATCCCGCCCCCTGTGTGTATGCCCCATTAGGATGGTAGATAATACAGTATACACTTTAGACTACAGTATAACTAATGTGACAATAATCCCTGTATAACCATCCAGCAAGCAATCCCGGCGGGTGACATGTACTTGGTGTCACCTGAACGCAGCAGTGATCCCAGCCTATATACAGTATGCCCAGTTATCCTACATCTGCACTAATGGCTACGTGCAGTTTGCTAGCCTGTACGGTTTGGCTCACCTGTATCTCACCACATTGGCATGCCGGGCACATATTTACCATTACACTCACATGTGTTTATTATCATAGAACATAGCAAAGCGCGCATAGCTACTGCAGCAGAGAGAGAACATATGGTATACACACAGAGGCTTCCCATAGATTATAATCTGGTCTATATACACCTGTGTCACACTTTGGGAAAGCAGATAGATAATTTACAGTGTATAATAATGCAGACAGCACTGGGGCTGAGATATTACAACCTGAGCCATAGAGTAGCGCTGCTGAGGATACACTGGTATGCCCATACACATAGATATCCCCAGGAGCACCATCCACGTGGATCGTCCCCCCTTGCGGGCTCGCTGCGCTTGCCACGGTGGTAAGGGATCGAATATATACACACATATACGTATACACACACACAGATGGCGCCATCAATTTTATTTTAAACAAACAAAATAACAGAAGGGGGGACATTATGATGTTACCGTGTACCTATAACATATTTAAAAAGTATCCCTTAACCCAGTGGTGTCAAAGTCACGGCCCTACAGCTGTTGTGGAAGTACACATCCCTACATGCCCTGCCACAGATTTTATATAATGGATCGCTAAAATCTGTGGTAGGGCATGCTGGGAAGTGTAGTTCCACAACAGCTGGAGGGCCATGAGTTTGACACCACTGCTAAACCCCTTAATGCCCATTACATGTAATCACAACCCACCACCTAGCATCATGCCACACCTCTTCCCTTAGCCCAAAGCAGATTAATCTTGCACCTCCTCTCCCCTCCCTCGCTCCCCCCCCCCCCCAAGACATACTCTTCGCCAGGCGTGACCGAAGAGTGCACTCACATAGAATCGGTCGCAGGTGGGGGTACTGCAGCATCTGTCGAATAGGGCACCTCTCTCCTCCTCAGCGTCGTTCCTAGCAGCGTTGGGCTGTGTTCTCTGCCGCAGCGCCCTGGGGGCGGAGTTGGGGCAGCTGTCTCCCCGCCTGTATCCTTCCCGTCTATGTTGGGCGGTGTCCTGAGCAACGTCCTGGGCGTCCTCAGTGGCAGCAAGGTTTTAGTAGCATCCTGAAGGGGAGGGAAGAGGAGGAAAACATCCATATTTAAAAAAAGAAAATGCTGGTCTACAACAGTATGTAAAAATAGCGGCATAGTGAGTTTAGGAGAATCCTGTTCAAAAACTTGCAAAGAGATGGTGCCAGTGTGCACGCTCAGAGAGCAGATAAAGGGCGGGAAGGGGATTAAAAATAGGTCCTGGCATTTAAAGTACACAGGCCCACCTTGGTGTCAATAGTGTCAACACATTTGTGCGCGAGCGCTCAGGAAAAGAGGGTGTGGACACTCAAAATTGGCCTTGTGTAGTGTTCCACACCATATACCACTTCTACACATTCTGCAACAAAATAATAGACCCCATTATACTTGCCCCTTACACATTATGCCAAACGTATTGAGCCAAAATTCACATAATGCCACGCGGATTGAGCCAAAATTCACATAATGCCACGCGGATTATTCTTTATTCCCAGCGGTGGCAGGCGGCATTTCAAGGAAAAAAAACCTAACCCCATTGCACCTACCCCACACTGTCCCCCATCGCACCAGCCCCACACTGTAGTCTCCCATCACACCAGCCCCACACTGTAGTCTCCCATCACACCAGCCCCACACTGTAGTCTCCCCATTGCACCTGCTCCACACTGTAGTCTCCCCATTGCTCCAGCCCGCACTGTAGTCTCCCCATTGCAACAGCCCCACACTGTCACCATCGCACCAGCCCCACACTGTCTTTCATCACATTTTCATCTGTCTTTCAGCCCCACACAGCATAGCTCTGCCCCAACACTCATGAAGCACCGCCTACATGTTTTGATTGGCCCACAATCCAATCAGTCAAAGAAAATGGATCACCATCAATAGGTAAAAACATTGATGGTCATCCATTGCATAGTGTGCCACAATCAATGGGCAGTTGCACTATTGTCATCAATTGCAAAGACGTCCATCCCTAAAGCTGTGCACACACAGTGCAAGTGAGCCTCTGTGCTAAGTTTGCAGTTAAGCACAGATGGCTCAGCATTGTGTGCTGAACAATCTGTCACGGCCAGTGTTCTCTGGTGTGAGAACATTGGCGATGACTAGATTTATAACTGGATGCAGTGTAAATCTAGTCAAGCAACAGCGACGCGCGGGACCGCGCAATCGTCATCACCAGAGGGTATACACATGGAGTGATCCTTTTTTCATTTCTAAGCGATCTAGTCAGATCACTTAGAAATAAGCCTCATATCCCCCTGGGCGGGATGTATTAATGTAAATCGCCAGCCGCCGCGATGCTACCGCATATGTACTAACATATGCGGCTAGCATTGGGTTGCGGTGACGGAGACCCCCGCGATACCTGTAATGTGGTGTGCGGGGGTCTCCGTCACATCCTGGCGGCTGTCAGTGTCCCCCTGCCTCTCCTCCTCCTCCCTACAGCCGGATGTCCTCCCGGCTGTGACACCTGCTGAGGGAGGAGTAGATCGATGGAGGATGGGTCGCAAGGACAGCGGGCGGCGATAGAAGCCCATAGGCATCTATAGGGTATCGCCACCCAGAGGTGGAGATACCCTGCCAGGCGGAGATGGGGCGGACGGGTAATGGTACAAAGGAAAATGCGGTAAAACCCCCGTTTTATCACATTTTCCCTTTAGTACATCCCGCCCCCTGTGTGTATGCCCCATTAGGATGGTAGATAATACAGTATAACTAATGTGACAATAATCCCTGTATAACCATCCAGCAAGCAATCCCGGCGGGTGACATGTACTTGGTGTCACCTGAACGCAGCAGTGATCCCAGCCTATATACAGTATGCCCAGTTATCCTACATCTGCACTAATGGCTACGTGCAGTTTGCTAGCCTGTACGGTTTGGCTCACCTGTATCTCACCACATTGGCATGCCGGGCACATATTTACCATTACACTCACATGTGTTTATTATCATAGAACATAGCAAAGCGCGCATAGCTACTGCAGCAGAGAGAGAACATATGGTATACACACAGAGGCTTCCCATAGATTATAATCTGGTCTATATACACCTGTGTCACACTTTGGGAAAGCAGATAGATAATTTACAGTGTATAATAATGCAGACAGCACTGGGGCTGAGATATTACAACCTGAGCCATAGAGTAGCGCTGCTGAGGATACACTGGTATGCCCATACACATAGATATCCCCAGGAGCACCATGCAGCAGCCCTGTGGGAGTCACATACATGACCAACATACAGACTGAGCTCCAGTCCTCACCCACAGGTTGCTCAATGCTCAGGGGGTGTTCTGCACATGTGCACTTACCAGCCGCTTCTTCTACGCAGGAACATGGCGTCCCAGTCAGTGACTGCCTCCATCAGAACAGCCGGCAGAGTGCTCATGTAGGGGGAGCAGCAGTGATGACGATGCATTATGTGCCAGGTGTAGTTCCAGCAGCTGCCAATAGGTGGCGATGGTGCGGCACAGCGTGAATGACGTCACTGCATTGTAGCTACGAGATACACGAACAGTCCGTGTATGAGTGGCTGGTACAGTGGCGTGTACCGTTAGTTCAGCGTCTGGGACAGCCACTCAGGCTGAGCCAGCACGGGTTCGAATCCTCCTCCAGTGTCTGCTGTTTCAGGGGCGTGGGGTGTAGCGCCTTCGGATCCGGGAGCAGCCTGAGTTTTTGACTCATCCACTGATACCACAATATTTTCTGCTCAAACTACATAATATTAATAATTAGCCACCATATATAACCAGGAGGAATAACTTTAAGTGGGGGCAGGACGGAGTCTGTGTACAGACCAATTGTTCTAAATATACAGTTTATTCATTGGCACAAAACAGCAAAATAGGTTAAAATTAAAAAAGTGCATTAAGAAAAAAGTGAATAGAAATTGGAGCTGTGTGTCCGTGTCGCTGTACACTTATACAGTGCCCGTGTCAGCAGATTTCCACATACACAATTTTCTTTAATAACTCATGTCGACCTATTCCTGTGTTGACCTTTTTCATGCAGCCTTTTGGATTGTGTTGACCGTTTTCAGCGTCAATTTAAACCAGGTCGATCTTTTTCATATGTAGACCTTTTCACTGCCGACCAAAAGATCTAATTACTGTCGACTTAATGACCCTCACCCCTGGTCACAGCGTCTATAAACTGTTATGTAGGACAGGAGACAAGTTCCGAAAACTAAAATATCATAAATTCCCAAACGTTGGGCAAAAGAAGCAGCCTCTGTGTTTTCCTTCACATGTAGTCATACAGGTAGAGTCGGACAACAGGAATAATAGGCGCTACATGATAATGTATTTATAGCATTCCTCCCAACTGTCCTGATTACAGTGGTATGGTCCCGCTATTTGGAGCCTGCCCTGATGTCCCTTGAGGGGAGGTGATCATGGCTGCTCTGCTTTGTGGAGCAGCCGGTGATTGCTGGATAGGTGCCGTGCGCAGCAAGGAGAGACGGGGCTGGGTACGCTGGCAAAGAGGATGGAAAACCCGGGGCCTCGATGCCCGGTCCCGCCCCCGTTGCACATAGCCCCGCCCCTTTCCAGGGCCAGCTGCATGCAGGTCCCACTGATCTATTGGTAAAAGTTGGAAGGCATGTTCGATGTTCTGTGTATACAATACATTCCTTTTTCTTTTTTAATAGTAGGATCGGCAGCAATTAGCTGTATGCTCTGGCCTTCGTCTGCGGATCTTCGCCTCCAGTGAAGTGTATGGCCTTTGTCAAACATACATAAAAAAAAATAAAAAAATGATACCCGATCTATTGTCTGCGGGCAGACGTGATTCTAGTCTGGCTCTAAACACAGATATTTCTCCATTCCCTGGAGAGAAAGAGAGAAATTGGCCTCACACCCCTTGCTGAAACAGGTAAGGATCATATGGTCGACCTAAAGATTGTCGACAGTCATTAGGTCAACATACTGCAAGGTCGACATGGGTCAAGGTCAACAGGTCATTTGGTCCAAAAAAGCATTAGGTCAAAATGGTCTAGCTCAACATAGGGTTTTGTACTTTTTTTTTTACCCGAATGCCGACACAGTCAACATGGACACAGGATTAAGTGCACCGCATCCCCTCGCATGTCTGGCTGTGCTTGGCACTCTATGTTATTCTCCCACCACACCCTAGTGCAGGCGTTCCCAACCACGGTCCTCAAGGCACACCAACAGTACAGGTTTTAATGATATCCAGGCTTGAGCACAGGTGTCTTAATTAGTACCTGTGATTTGGATTAATCCATCTGTGCTGAAGCCTGGATATCACTAAAACCTGCACTGTTGGTGTGCCTTGAGGACCGTGGTTGGGAACGCCTGCCCTAGTGGATGGTAGGGCATGAAATTCCGCCTGTCGGCACATGTCGGCTCAAAAAAACCCCCAAAAATCCAGTGAAAAACCCAGTCGACCTAGACCATGTTGACCTAATGACCTGTCGACCTAGACCCATGTCGACTTTGCAGTATGTCGACCTGATGACTGTCGACCATCTGATATCGCTGATACAGGTTAATAGATAGAGGCTATCAATCCGAACGGCCTGTAATTGGTATAGCTATCTCACCCCTGCATTACTATATTAAGTATCAATTGGTAATGGGGGAGGCGCACCCAGGAATATGTATTAGACTTGGAAGCAAAGAAAGATAAAGTATTCCTACAAGGGGCAATCTAGGTTAGCATATATTAATGTTCTGATTAATGTTATAGGTACATTAATAAAGTGACCCAAGAAACAGAGAATTGGCTAAAACATGATGTTTATTGAATCATTTATTAAGGACAGCGAAATATTAAAAACATAAGTGAAAAGTGATAAATGTGAAATAAAGTGCATTAGAAAAAAAATGTAAATAAGTCTGTTACGTGTGTGTTATCGGTCATAGCATGTGTGTCTGTAATACTGTTATTAATCTCCACGCAAATATCAATTATTGCTCTAATTAGGCAGTCTTGTAAATTCATCAACAAAGGGACATGTGCACGTTTCAAGATGACGGGTGCAGCAAAACTGTTAGGAATAAAGGTGCGTACACACGGGGCAATATGATCGCTGGCAATATATTGCTAGCAATCATATCAGCAATCATATTGCCCAGTGTCCCGTTTTGTGAAAACGGGAGCGCGCACCCGGCGATTTATCGCTGGTGCACACTCCAATCACTGGCAATATGGTCGCTCAGCAACCATATTCCCAGCTATTTCAGCCCCTATCGCCCCCGTGTGTACACAGCATAATCGCCCCCGGATGACGTCAGCGAACCGGGACCAGGGCGGTCTTTTCGTATGGGCTTAATGGGCACTTGCTCTGGGGCCCCAGGTGTATAAGGGCCATACTCTGATAGCTGAGGATCCCCTTTTTCCAGGGATACCAGAATTTTTAAAATCGGCCCTGGGGAAATGGAGATATCCAACTTCAAAGCAGCAGTCCACATCTGACCTGTTAATTGCACTTCCCAGTCAGAATTCTCAGGTTCTCTCTGACTTAAGGTGCCCATACACGTCTCGATGCGGGCGTGCATTTTGAGCTTAAATAGCACGCATCGCATTCATCCTTGTACATGCGTTGTGCATACAATGCGATGAAAAGCAAGTACAAAAAGTATGTGCAGCACATACTTTTCTCTTTCAATGGTCCTGGTGACACAGCTTCACATTGGGATGTAGGAGGGTCCGCAGGAGCCAGGCACCTATCCTAAAGCTTTTGGAGGGTAGGCTCCTCCCCTACTGCATCCCAGACTCCTCAGTTCGTGTTAGGTGCCCACTGGAGTGGGTGCTATTCTAAAGGGCTGCCGGAGCAGCCGAAGGAGTAGAGTTAGTTAGGGTTTTTATTATTTTATTAACTTTTACACTAGCTAGGTAGGCACAGTGTGAGGATTCTCATTAGTGAATCCTCACACTGCTAGCACAGCAGGAGCTGACAGAAGCGCGTCCTGTCAGCTCACTGTGCACAGGGGAGACGCTGCCTGGCCTCCCTGTGCAGCGCTTACAGCTTCTTTTAAGAAGCTACGAAAACTCCACAGAATGATACTGAGCGCTGATTACCTATTCTACCGACTGTCCAGGATACACAACCAGTGTCCAACATACAAATTCTCAGTTGAAGTAAAAAAAATTGTGACATCTAGTGGTGCGAATAGGAACTGCAGGCAATCATCCCGATCATCCCTTTTTGTGATCATCCTTTTAGTACATCCGCAAATGGTGCCCTGCATACACAAATACATCCACTATAACCACAAACCCTAGCATACTACACATCCTATACATAGCGAGTCTACCACATACCGACATCCTAAAAAAGAAACCTCCTCTATTACCCATAACGCCCAGCATAAACACACAACAGCGCACATATACCTGTACCACAGCCGCACAGCATCTGCCATGAGCCTGACGTCTGCCTTGTGTCCCGTGTCCTCGGCTCCTGCAGCAGGAGGTGCAGGGTCGTCCTCTGCTCCGCCTGTTGTGCTGTTCTGGGTCGGCCTCTGCTTCCACCCCCGGCTCCTATCAGGCTGGGGATCCTCCTCTATCCTCTCCTCCGCTGGGCTGTCACCTGTCCTCTGAGCAGCTCCTGTCCTTGATGTTACATCGTGTTCTTAACTTACTTTCGGGCAGGCATCTCTAGGGGCAGCTCCGCACCACTGAGGGGGCTTCTACAGGTCTCCAGCTAGGGGTCCTTTGCATGTCCTCCAGTCCTGGTTCCTCGAGAGCGGGTGTCCTCCGCGGTGCCTGCGCACCTTGGTCTCCACTTGCTGCGTCCTCTATCTTCTTCGGAGCAACTTCAGGAGAATCCTCCGGCTGGGTGTGCTCCCAGGTAATTTACCCCCTCAGCACCTTCTTCCATGAGGTTCTAGTCTTCACCCTCTCGGCTCCTCCACAGGCAGGCACTATGTAGGACACCTCGGCAGCACACATCATTCTGTTCTCTCCGGGTTTGGGGCTCCTCCTGTGGTTGGCAGCTAGTGGGGGCAGCGCGGTTCCCTTCCCTCTGGCAGGTGGCAGCAGTAGGGGACTTGGAGGAGCCTGGCTCTCCTGGCGCCATTCCTGGTCTCACAGCTGCGCAGCCTCCGCTCCTTACAGGTCAGCAGCTCACAGCACTGCACAGGCCCTTGTCCTCTCCAGGGATCACCCTTCCCGGTGCCGGCTCTCTCTGTTGTGGGTTATGCATCGCTGCAGGACCGCCTCTGATCCCCCTTCCCTACCTCTCTATAGTCCCTGTCACTGGCTCACCCGCCATATCCTGTACTGGCTGTATCATATATTTTTATGTTTCTTTATACTCAAAGGCTATATATCCCCCTTCCCACACAGATTTAAGTTGCGACTATTTGACACAGTGGCTGCCTTGATAAAGGTACCAGCGGGGACCGAAACGTCAGAAGATCTCTCTTGCAGAAAATAAACTTTGGATTACCTCCTGGTTGTACCTCCATTGAACTACAGACTGGTGAGTGCTGTTTATTCCCCCAGTGGGGGTTCTTTCTGGTATCTATCTATCTAAGGAATTATCCAAGCAGGCAGCGGCACTCCGTGGGCTTAACAATGTGTTTATTGGAGGTGACCGACGTTTCGGGGACTGGATACCCCTTTGTCAAGGTGTACAACGCGTGCGGGTGACACAGCAAACATTTAAATACATACAGCATGTGCATACTCACCATTCCCGTACGTGGAGCGTCCCGGTTGCGTCCAGTGCGGCTTCTGGTGCGGGCGGATGTCAGTGGGCGGAGCCTCACTGCATCATCACGCTCCCCTCTGTTGTAGATGGGTTGCTATGGTGACCCCACCGTATCGCCCACTTCTGTATGACAACCTCCGCTCCAGGATCCGGGTTTGGCTTCTGCCTATAACAACACATAAATGGCACATAAATAACCTACATTAAAACAGTAAAACAATGTTAAAAAACGGTGCAAGTTTGAAGTGTAAATTTCAGATGCCACGGGACTACTGCCCGAGCAATGTTTAAGAAGTGATGTGAAGAAGATGTCACCGCATCTAGCGTGACAATTGTATGGTGTTAACACAGGGATCCGGACGGGTGTGTTACATATGGATCTCTGTATACAATAATAACATGGTCAAACTGATCGCTAATGATCATGTTTGTAAATCGGAGATGTCAGGCTCTAACACATGGGGGAGATGTGCTGTGGGATCTCTATGAATGTGAGAATTACAGGGGCGTGTTGTACCATAAATATCGGCTCCACAAGTGATATATATGCTTCATGTTGTCTTTGAGAACAGAACAGCAGTATAGCGTGTATATATATACTATGTATACATCGGGGGAAATGTACCAAAATGGATTCGTAAAAAATAGGTGTATTCGTAGGCAGAAATACGCCTATTTTTTACACATTTGTATTTTTGGGATTTACACACACTTCTTTGTATGTCAAACCGACAGATCGCAATACTATACTTAGACACAACAGCTCGCACCCACGCAACACGGTGGAGAGTCTCCCATACTCAGTTTTTGAGAGTATGCAGGATCACTGATACCGACTCTGAAACCCATCACCAACTGGACATCATGCAGCAGAAGTTCGAGGACAGAGGCTACCCCAGACAGGGCCTACTTAAAGCCAAGGCCAGGGCTCTGGCGTGTGAGCGCACCACTCTTATCACAGGTGCAACACCTAAAGTCATAAAGCCATGTATTCCATGGGTTAATGACTTTAGCTCTGCCAGCCGAGAAACCACCAGCAGAGTAAAAAACTGGTGGGAAATTGTGCGTTCGGATCCCGAGCTACCGGTGTTCAAAGACACCAAGCTGATGCCGAGCTACAAGCGCGGCCCAAACTTGAAGGACCTATTGGTCAAGACCGAGATTACAAATTTTGACACCCCTTCTAGACAAATCAGACCCACCAGAATGGGCTGTTACCGGTGCCTAGGCTGCACAACATGCAGCTTCATGACAGCTTGCACCGAAGTTGCACATCTCTATACGGGTAAAAAAAATTTAAATCAGATGGCCCCTCACGTGCACGACTAAATTTGTTATCTACATCATTTATTGTCCATGTGGAATACATTACATCGGCAAGACCGATTGTGCCATACGGGCAGCCCTTCATTCTGGCTCAGGGGAGCAACCAGTGACCAGGAATTTCGCCAAGGCCAAACATAACATGGCAATGATCAAATATAAGATCATAGACCACGTGCCGGCACACATACGGGGTGGCAACCGTTCCAAACAGCTTCTGCAGCTTGAGTCCAAGTGGATTTACAAAATGGACACACTACACCCTAAAGGCCTTAATGACACACTTGGCCTACATAATTTTTTGTAACCATTTTGGTCCACTAACACACAATCATGTCTTCCTTTTCTCTCCCCCTTGTTAAAGGTACTTGTCATCCCACTGTGTGACACCAGTCCCCCAGCCTTATCGGTGTCCAGGTGACACACCAGGATAACATATAATATACAAGATGCTGGCATTCTGTTGTTGCAATTTCTGGCTTCTGGTGCTATGCGCATACAGTGATGCTGGCTGCATCACCCCACACAGGGCTGTTTTTGCTTATTATAGATACCCAGCAGGGACTCAGTATTTCTCCCTGCATTTAAACCACTCACGCCATAGGGTTTGCACCTCACCCAGCATATGCACTTTGACTTTTGCCCAGTACGGCTCCAATTCGGGGCCGCACGCAGTTATCTTTTTATACGTATACCCTTTTTAAATGTTCGTTTTTTATTATATATGTCTTCTCATTTTTAGCCACTAGATGTCACTATGTAGTCATAATATGGTCATGTCCACTTGTTTTTTTGCATTTTTTATTCACTTGCATCCTCTGAAGTTTTGTGTATGTATGGATGCCTTTGTTGCTTTATGACTTCTGTAGCACGATACTTGTATTCATGCTAATGTGAGCTGCAATCTCTTTCCCAGCCCACCCACGTCACCGCGGGATGACGACCGTGATGACGCGCGGTCAGCTGGACGCCGCCGAACGTGGTGACGTCACTGCTGTGCGCAGGACTCCGGAAACCGGCCCGTGGATGCTCGTGGGGGACGGCTACAGGGAGGGGGATCAGAGGCGGTCCTGCAGCGATGCATAACCCACAACAGAGAGAGCCGGCACCGGGAAGGGTGATCCCTGGAGAGGACAAGGGCCTGTGCAGTGCTGTGAGCTGCTGACCTGTAAGGAGCGGAGGCTGCGCAGCTGTGAGACCAGGAATGGCGCCAGGAGAGCCAGGCTCCTCCAAGTCCCCTACTGCTGCCACCTGCCAGAGGGAAGGGAACCGCGCTGCCCCCACTAGCTGCCAACCACAGGAGGAGCCCCAAACCCGGAGAGAACAGAATGATGTGTGCTGCCGAGGTGTCCTACATAGTGCCTGCCTGTGGAGGAGCCGAGAGGGTGAAGACTAGAACCTCAAGGAAGAAGGTGCTGAGGGGGTAAATTACCTGGGAGCACACCCAGCCGGAGGATTCTCCTGAAGTTGCTCCGAAGAAGATAGAGGACGCAGCAAGTGGAGACCAAGGTGCGCAGGCACTGCGGAGGACACCCGCTCTCGAGGAACCAGGACTGGAGGACATGCAAAGGACCCCTAGCTGGAGACCTGTAGAAGCCCCCTCAGTGGTGCGAAGCTGCCCGTAGAGATGCCTGCCCGAAAGTAAGTTAAGAACACAATGTAACATCACTAATGAGAATCCTCACACTGTGCCTACCTACAGTAGCTAGTGTAAAAGTTAATAAAATAATAAAAACCCTAACTAACTCTACTCCTTCGGCTGCTCCGGCAGCCCTTTAGAATAGCACCCACTCCAGTGGGCACCTAACACGAACTGAGGAGTCTGGGATGCAGTAGGGGAGGAGCCTACCCTCCAAAAGCTTTAGGATAGGTGCCTGGCTCCTGCGGACCCTCCTACATCCCAATGTGAAGCTGTGTCACCAGGACCATTGAAAGAGAAAAGTATGTGCTGCACATACTTTTTGTACTTGCTTTTCATCGCATTGTATGCACAACGCATGTACAAGGATGAATGCGATGCGTGCTATTTAAGCTCAAAATGCACGCCCGCATCGAGACGTGTATGGGCACCTTAAGTCAGAGAGAACCTGAGAATTCTGACTGGGAAGTGCAATTAACAGGTCAGATGTGGACTGCTGCTTTGAAGTTGGATATCTCCATTTCCCCAGGGCCGATTTTAAAAATTCTGGTATCCCTGGAAAAAGGGGATCCTCAGCTATCAGAGTATGGCCCTTATACACCTGGGGCCCCAGAGCAAGTGCCCATTAAGCCCATACGAAAAGACCGCCCTGGTCCCGGTTCGCTGACGTCATCCGGGGGCGATTATGCTGTGTACACACGGGGGCGATAGGGGCTGAAATAGCTGGGAATATGGTTGCTGAGCGACCATATTGCCAGTGATTGGAGTGTGCACCAGCGATAAATCGCCGGGTGCGCGCTCCCGTTTTCACAAAACGGGACACTGGGCAATATGATTGCTGATATGATTGCTAGCAATATATTGCCAGCGATCATATTGCCCCGTGTGTACGCACCTTTATTCCTAACAATTTTGCTGCACCCGTCATCTTGAAACGTGCACATGTCCCTTTGTTGATGAATTTACAAGACTGCCTAATTAGAGCAATAATTGATATTTGCGTGGAGATTAATAACAGTATTACAGACACACATGCTATGACCGATAACACACACGTAACAGACTTATTTTAATTTTTTTTCTAATGCACTTTATTTCACATTTATCACTTTTCACTTATGTTTTTAATATTTCGCTGTCCTTAATAAATGATTCAATAAATATCATGTTTTAGCCAATTCTCTGTTTCTTGGGTCACTTTATTAATGTACCTATAACATTAATCAGAACATTAATATATGCTAACCTAGATTGCCCCTTGTAGGAATACTTTATCTTTCTTTGCTTCCAAGTCTAATACATATTCCTGGGTGCGCCTCCCCCATTACCAATTGATACTTAATATAGTAATGCAGGGGTGAGATAGCTATACCAATTACAGGCCGTTCGGATTGATAGCCTCTATCTATTAACCTGTATCAGCGATATCAGATGGTCGACAGTCATCAGGTCGACATACTGCAAAGTCGACATGGGTCTAGGTCGACAGGTCATTAGGTCAACATGGTCTAGGTCGACTGGGTTTTTCACTGGATTTTTGGGGTTTTTTTTGAGCCGACATGTGCCGACAGGCGGAATTTCATGCCCTACCATCCACTAGGGCAGGCGTTCCCAACCACGGTCCTCAAGGCACACCAACAGTGCAGGTTTAAGTGATATCCAGGCTTCAGCACAGATGGATTAATCCAAATCACAGGTACTAATTAAGTCACCTGTGCTCAAGCCTGGATATCATTAAAACCTGTACTGTTGGTGTGCCTTGAGGACCGTGGTTGGGAACGCCTGCACTAGGGTGTGGTGGGAGAATAACATAGAGTGCCAAGCACAGCCAGACATGCGAGGGGATGCGGTGCACTTAATCCTGTGTCCATGTTGACTGTGTCGGCATTCGGGTAAAAAAAAAGTACAAAACCCCATGTTGAGCTAGACCATTTTGACCTAATGCTTTTTTGGACCAAATGACCTGTTGACCTTGACCCATGTCGACCTTGCAGTATGTTGACCTAATGACTGTCGACAATCTTTAGGTCGACCATATGATCCTTACCTGTTTCAGCAAGGGGTGTGAGGCCAATTTCTCTCCAGGGAATGGAGAAATATCTGTGTTTAGAGCCAGACTAGAATCACGTCTGCCCGCAGACAATAGATCGGGTATCATTTTTTTATTTTTTTTTATGTATGTTTGACAAAGGCCATACACTTCACTGGAGGCGAAGATCCGCAGACGAAGGCCAGAGCATACAGCTAATTGCTGCCGATCCTACTATTAAAAAAGAAAAAGGAATGTATTGTATACACAGAACATCGAACATTCCTTCCAACTTTTACCAATAGATCAGTGGGACCTGCATGCAGCTGGCCCTGGAAAGGGGCGGGGCTATGTGCAACGGGGGCGGGACCGGGCATCGAGGCCCCGGGTTTTCCATCCTCTTTGCCAGCGTACCCAGCCCCGTCTCTCCTTGCTGCGCACGGCACCTATCCAGCAATCACCGGCTGCTCCACAAAGCAGAGCAGCCATGATCACCTCCCCTCAAGGGACATCAGGGCAGGCTCCAAATAGCGGGACCATACCACTGTAATCAGGACAGTTGGGAGGAATGCTATAAATACATTATCATGTAGCGCCTATTATTCCTGTTGTCCGACTCTACCTGTATGACTACATGTGAAGGAAAACACAGAGGCTGCTTCTTTTGCCCAACGTTTGGGAATTTATGATATTTTAGTTTTCGGAACTTGTCTCCTGTCCTACATAACAGTTTATAGACGCTGTGACCAGGGGTGAGGGTCATTAAGTCGACAGTAATTAGATCTTTTGGTCGGCAGTGAAAAGGTCTACATATGAAAAACATCGACCTAGTTTAAATTGATGCTGAAAACGGTCGACACAATCCAAAAGGCTGCATGAAAAAGGTCAACACGGGAATAGGTCGACATGAGTTATTAAAGAAAATTGTGTATGTGGAAATCTGCTGACACGGGCACTGTATAAGTGTACAGCGACACGGACACACAGCTCCAATTTCTATTCACTTTTTTCTTAATGCACTTTTTTAATTTTAACCTATTTTGCCGTTTTGTGCCAATGAATAAACTGTATATTTAGAACAATTGGTCTGTACACAGACTCCGTCCTGCCCCCACTTAAAGTTATTCCTCCTGGTTATATATGGTGGCTAATTATTAATATTATGTAGTTTGAGCAGAAAATATTGTGGTATCAGTGGATGAGTCAAAAACTCAGGCTGCTGCCGGATCCGAAGGCGCTACACCCCACGCCCCTGAAACAGCAGACACTGGAGGAGGATTCGAACCCGTGGTGGCTCAGCCTGAGTGGCTGTCCCAGACGCTGAACTAACGGTACACGCCACTGTACCAGCCACTCATACACGGACTGTTCGTGTATCTCGTAGCTACAATGCAGTGACGTCATTCACGCTGTGCCGCACCATCGCCACCTATTGGCAGCTGCTGGAACTACACCTGGCACATAATGCATCGTCATCACTGCTGCTCCCCCTACATGAGCACTCTGCCGGCTGTTCTGATGGAGGCAGTCACTGACTGGGACGCCATGCCCCTGCGTAGAAGAAGCGGCTGGTAAGTGCACATGTGCAGAACACCCCCTGAGCATTGAGCAACCTGTGGGTGAGGACTGGAGCTCAGTCTGTATGTTGGTCATAGTTACATAGTTACATAGTAGGTAAGGCTGAAAAAAGACTTGCGTCCATCTAGTTCAACCTGGTATAGATATCCATTGCTGATTTGGTTGGTTCTGGTATTTTACAGACAAATTATATTTCTTATTTGTACCCATGGATGTTTTTCTCCAGTAAATGTTTGTCCAACTTTGCCTTGAACGCATTTAATGAGCCAGCCGTTACCACCTCTCTGGGAAGAGAGTTCCAGAGTTTGACTGTTCTGACCGTAAAGAAATTCTTTCTACTAGCTGAATGAAATCTTTTTTCTTCTAATCTATACTCATGCCCTCGCGTCCTAGATTCCTTTCTAGTAGAAAATAGGGTGTGTGACAGTTCCTTATATTGGCCCTTGATATACTTGTACATGTTGAGCATGTCCCCCCTTAAACGTCTCTTTTCTAATGTAAATAGTCCCAAATTGCTTAATCTCTCCCCGTAGCTTAAATTCTCCATTCCCCTAATAAGCTTTGTTGCTCGCCTTTGGACTTTTTCTAATTCTATGATGTCCTTTTTATAGTGTGGGGCCCAGAACTGTACTCCGTACTCTAGGTGAGGTCTCACCAATGCTTTATATAGTGGCATAATTACCCTTGAGTCCCTAGTTTCCATTCCCCTCTTAATACATGCCAGAATTTTGTTGGCCTTTTTTGTAGCTACGTTACAATGGGCACTACATCCTAGATTGCTGTCTATTTGGACTCCTAGATCCTTTTCAAGTATGGAATTACCCAGTTCCTCTCCGCTAAGGTTGTAACTTGCACACTGGTTGTGTCTCCCAAGGTGCATAACCTTACATTTATCTACATTGAACCTCATCTTCCATTTTTTTGCCCACTCATCTAGAATTGCAAGATCATTTTGAAGCATGGTGACATCTTCTGGTGATTTGATGACTTTGCTAAGTTTTGTATCGTCCGCAAAGATGGATACATTGCTGAGTAACCCTATCCCAATATCGTTAATAAAAATGTTAAACAAAATGGGCCCCAAAACCGAACCCTGGGGCACTCCACTTAGTACCGGTATCATATCTGATACGGCACCATTCACAACCACTCTTTGTTCTCTATTACATAGCCAATTCCCTACCCATCTGCAGATATTTTCACCCAATCCTAGGTTCTCCATTTTATTAATCAATCTCTTGTGTGGGACAGTATCAAATGCTTTAGCAAAATCTAGGAAAATCACATCTACAGCATTTCCATTATCGAGGTTTTTGCTAACCTCTTCATAGAACCCTAGTAGATTAGTTTGGCATGAACGATTTTTCACGAACCCATGTTGGTTAGTACTGAGTAGAAGGTGATGATCTAAATATTCCTGGATACCATCCCTTAAAAATCCTTCAAATAGTTTACCCACAATTGATGTTAAACTAACGGGTCTGTAATTAGCTGGATCTTCCTTTTTTCCTTTTTTGAATATTGGCACTACCTCTGCTATTCTCCAATCTTTTGGTACTATACCTGACGATAGTGACTTGCTAAAGATATAATGTAGGGGGGTAGCTAGTTCATCCCTTAATTCCATTAATACCCTCGGATGAATCCCATCTGGCCCTGGTGACTTATTTGTTTTGAGTTTGCTTAGCCTCAGTATTATTTCTTTCGGCGTGAAATCCACAATGAGATCTGGCTTATTTGTCCCGTTTGTGGTAAATGTTCGTTCCACAGTCTGCTCTCCCTTAGTAAATACTGATGAGAAGAACTCATTTAACAGTTTTGCTTTTCCCTTGTCCTCAGTAACACTTTTTCCACTAGTATCAGTTAGTGGGCCTATGTTTTCCTTAATTAAACGTTTACTATTTATGTATTTAAAAAATTTCTTTGGGTTGTTTTTGCTTTCAGTGGCTATGCACTCTTCATATAATATTTTAGCTGCTTTGATTACCCCTTTACAAGTTTTGTTTGATTCTTTGTATTTTGCGAATGCCTCCTCATTCAAGTTATTTTTATAGAATTTAAAGGCTCTGGTTTTATTGTTGATAGCTGACCTTACTTCTTTGTCATGTATGTGACTCCCACAGGGCTGCTGCATGGTGCTCCTGGGGATATCTATGTGTATGGGCATACCAGTGTATCCTCAGCAGCGCTACTCTATGGCTCAGGTTGTAATATCTCAGCCCCAGTGCTGTCTGCATTATTATACACTGTATATTATCTATCTGCTTTCTCAAAGTGTGACACAGGTGTATATAGACCAGATTATAATCTATGGGAAGCCTCTGTGTGTATACCATATGTTCTCTCTCTGCTGCAGTAGCTATGCGCGCTTTGCTATGTTCTATGATAATAAACACATGTGAGTGTAATGGTAAATATGTGCCCGGCATGCCAATGTGGTGAGATACAGGTGAGCCAAACCGTACAGGCTAGCAAACTGCACATAGCCATTAGTGCAGATGTGGGATAACTGGGCATACTGTATATAGGCTGGGATCACTGCTGCGTTCAGGTGACACCAAGTACATGTCACCCGCCGGGATTGCTTGCTGGATGGTTATACAGGGATTATTGTCACATTAGTTATACTGTAGTCTAAAGTGTATACTGTATTATCTACCATCCTAATGGGGCATACACACAGGGGGCGGGATGTACTAAAGGGAAAATGTGATAAAACGGGGGTTTTACCGCATTTTCCTATGTACCATTATCCGTCCGCCCCATCTCCGCCTGGCAGGGTATCTCCACCTCTGGGTGGCGATACCCTATAGATGCCTATGGGCTTCTATCGCCGCCCGCCGTCCTTGCGACCCATCCTCCATCGATCTACTCCTCCCTCAGCAGGTGTCACAGCCAGGATGTGACGGAGACCCCCGCACACCACATTACAGGTATCGCGGGGGTCTCCGTCACCGCAACCCGATGCTAGCCGCATATGTTAGTACATATGCGGTAGCATCGCGGCGGCTGGCGATTTACATTAATACATCCCGCCCAGGGGAATATGAGGCTTATTTCTAAGTGATCTGACTAGATCGCTTAGAAATGAAAAAAGGATCACTCCATGTGTATACCCTCTGGTGATGACGATTGCGCGGTCCCGCGCGTCGCTGTTGCCTGACTAGATTTACACTGCATCCAGTTATAAATCTAGTCATCGCCAGTGTTCTCACACCAGAGAACACTGGCCGTGACAGATTGTTCAGCACACAATGCTGAGCCATCTGTGCTTAACTGCAAACTTAGCACAGAGGCTCACTTGCACTGTGTGTGCACAGCTTTAGGGATGGACGTCTTTGCAATTGATGACAATAGTGCATACACACTATTGTGCAATGGATGACCATCAATGTTTTTACCTATTGATGGTGATCCATTTTCTTTGACTGATTGGATTGTGGGCCAATCAAAACATGTAGGCGGTGCTTCATGAGTGTTGGGGCAGAGCTATGCTGGTGGTAAGGGTTGCTGGTCTTACTGTACTGCATATTAAAAGAATAATAATAAAAAATATATATATAATTTATGTAAGGTGCTAAACAACATATAATGGTGATTCAATTGTTTTGTGCACCCGTAGCTCTTGCCTAATGTAGTGGGAGCTAATGAATTGTTCGCAGCCCTTGCCCTGGTCTTGTTGGCTGCATTTTTGCGCCCTAAATAAACTAGATGCAGCTTATTGCCCTACTGTGCGCGAAGGGTGCGAGGAGAAATCCAGGTGACGTGCAGCCTGGGAGTCGGGTCACCAAACAATTGACTTTGATTTTAAAGCTCGTTTGTCACTGAGCGCCCTTTAGCTGTTTTGAAACTACACATCCCAGCATGCCTTGCCATAGTTTTAGTATTCCCTAATAGCAGAACTGTGGCAAGGCATGATGGGACTTGCAGTTTCACAACAGCTGGCGGGCCATAGTTTGGACATGATTGGTGTATTGGGTTCGTTAGCTGTTCACTAGCCTTTTGCACAAACCACTTTGGCACATATGGAGATGTAATCTCTTTATTAGTCTTTTTATTAGTCTTGCACTCTACTATTACATATAATGCATGCCTTGACACCGTTTCACCGTTCGTGACACCCAAAATGTCGTTAAAATATTTGTTCCAACCAGATTGTTGCTCGGAAAATGTCCAAACTTTTTTTATTTCTTTACATTTTTGAAATACACAAAAAAGGGATTTTTGTAAGAACTTACCGTTCGAATCCCTTTCTCTGATATGGTCCTGGTGACACAGCTCAACACTGGGATGTAGGAGGGTCCGAAGGAGCCAGGCACCTATCCTAAATCTTTTAGAGGGTAGGCTCCTCCCCTACTGCATCCCGGACTCTTCAGTTCAATCTTTCAAAGCCACTGGAATACATTAACTCAGTACAAACGCCTGCACATATTATATGCACATTTTTTAACAATAACTGTTACTTTAACCAATTAAACATGAACATCATGAACACTGGCATACTTACTGAGCGTAAGGGAGGGATCGCTGTGTCACCAGGACCATATCAGAGAAAGGGATTCGAACGGTAAGTTCTTACAAAAATCCCTTTTTCTCTTTCAATGGTCCTGGTGACACAGCTCAACACTGGGACGTTCCAGAGCCGGTCCTTTGTGTGGGTACGCTCAGGTCTGCAGCTCTCATCACTGCTCGCCCGAATGATGCGTCCTCCGACGCGAACTCATGGAACCTATAGAATTTGGCAAAGGTATGAACAGATGACCAAGTGGCAGCCCTGCAAACCTGCTCAGCTGTTGCCCCATGTCGAACCGCCCAAGAGGTGGCAACTGACCTGGTGGTATGCGCATTTATCCTTGCCGGAACAGGCCTTCCAACTTTAGTGTATGCAAAAGCTATCACAGAGCGCAACCACCTAGCAATGGTCTGCTTAGATGCCGGCCAACCAATCTTGTGTATGTCATACAACACTAACAAGGTGTCAGTCTTTCTGACACTCTTAACTCTGTCCACATAAATGCGTAATGCACGCACAACATCCAAATTCCTCAATTTGTCCCTTTTTCTAGAACCCTCTGGGGGTTGAACACAGGTAGAACTATCTCCTGGTTTAGATGGAAAGCAGAGACTACTTTTGGTAAAAACTGAGGTACCGTCCGAAGAACTGCCCTATCCTCATGAAATATCAAGAAAGGAGACTTGCATGACAATGCTCCTACTGTAACTCTGACACCCTCTTCGCTGATGCCACTGCCAACAAGAATACCAGCTTCCATGTGAGAAACTTAAGGTCCGCCGACCTTAATGGTTCAAAAGGTGCCTTCTGAGGCGAGAGAGAGAGAGAGGGTGAGGCGAGAGAGAGAGAGAGAGGCTTAGCCGGCAGGAAGAGCTGACAGCCACTGCTAGCAGAGAGCAGCTTAGCGTTGTGGCGGGGGGGGGGGGGGATTTGTCACTTTAAAGAGCTGCCATGCCGCTCACTTCTCAGGACTTCAGCAGTGGTAACAGCATGGGGGACGGTGGCGGGCTACATCTGTAACAACAGACACACAGCTTTCAGCAGAGAGCTCATCAGCGTTTCAGTGCATGCAGGGGGGGCGGATGAGAAAGTTTGCAACGGGGTGTCAGCGCACCAGGGGGGCAGCGGAAGGGCGCAAAGTCCCAGACACAAAAAGGGCAGGAACACTAATTTCTGTGTCCTACGGATGACAGAAGGAGGGTGATATGGTCAGATGTATCTGCCTTCACCGTGGTTCGCAACAAGAAGATTTTGACCCAACTTGAATAACTCTGCAGCTCTTAAGGCCCCCATCTGCTAGGGTGGGGAATCGCCTGTGGTACCCCGCCAACTCACCCGGCAGCTGCTACGTTCAGTTCACAAATATTTCTACCCATGCATGTTGCCCCTTCTTTATATAAACACCTCTTTCTACACTTTTATGAAAACTCTTCACTACTGTATAACCGCAGCTCACCGTTACCAATTCTAAACAGTCTCTTGTTACAGTACATCTTTAGTTGTGACACCTGTCAGTATCACACTGACCCCAGGGGTTAATAAACTGCTTTCTGTTCTACCCTGATACTAGTAAATCCCCTAAACTCCAATACTGCTCTAAAACAAACAGTCATATTTATTGTGGGTTTTATTACTGTTTTAATTCAGCTCATCCTGGAAAAGGATTTGTGGCATTGAGAAAACCTCTGCGAGTATTTATAACAGTGTCTTGAGAATAAAACATTAATCTGGTCATGTAATTATAAATATGGTCAAAATAATAGGCAAAATCAGTGCTGGTGGCTGCCCATCGTAAAATATGTGATAACAGAAGTGAATCACTTGCCTCACCACATAATTACTTTTAAGTACGATATAAACAATCAACTAAATATATATTTTTTTGGCATTTTTCAATAAAGAAACTTTTAGCCTAGTGCTGCTGTGAAAAAAATTCTGATACTCTCTCTAGGTCTGTGGGTCCCAACCTCGGTCCTCAGGACCCTCCAACAGTCTGCGTTTTCCAGGTCACCCGGCAGGTGCACTCATTATTCACTGACACATTTTAAAAGATCACAGGTGGAGCAAAGTATTTCACCTGTGATCCTGCATGGAGGCCTGGAAAATGTACACTGTTGGGGAGTCCTGATGACCGAGGTTGAGAACCACTGCTCTTGGGTGTTGGGATTTAAAAAAAGTTTGGGAACCACTGTCCTACGCCATACTAGAAAGATGTACCGAAAAAGTTACTTGCAGCCAATCAAGCAGGTCTGAATCACCCTCTACATTTAGTTTTCTGTACTGTTGCTGGAAGTCTGCATACTTTTATTCAGGCAATGTATGGTTCTATCTATATGATGCTTTGAAATAAAAATCATTCTTTCAAAAAAAAAAACCTTTCAAAAATTCTATAGACTTAATGTTCTATAGAAATATCTCACAAGAAGCATTTAGGCATAGACACGCCCATAGGTTTATTTATTTATTAACAGTTTCTTATATAGCGCACACATATTTCACAGCGCTTTACAGAGAATACTTGAACATTCACATCAGTCCCTGCCCCAGTGGAGCTTACAATCTAATCCCTACCACACACACACACATTCCAGGGTTAATTTTGTTGGAAGCCAATTAACCTACCAGTATATTTTTGGATTGTGGGAGGAAACTGGAGTACCAGGAGGAAACCCACGCAAGTATGGGGAGAATATACAAACTCCACACAGTTAGAGCCATGGTGGGAATCGAACCCATTACCTCAGTGCTGTGAGGCAGTAATGCTAACCATTACACCATCCGTACTGCTCCATGTGGAGTTAGACACGCCCTTTGGGCACTGTGTGACACGCCCCTTACAAAGGCGCTTGGCGCATCCTACTGTAATTTTCCTGACTGTAGTTTTCAATTGGAGGGAAGTATGTTGTAACCACAAAGAAAAGTGATCTACATCAGATTCATAGACTAGTTAATAGTACCCCTTTTATACCAAAAACGCCAGGTCGCATCCGGGTTTTTGATCCCTGCTTCAAGCCAGGTGTGACCCTGCGTTTGCACCCTTTTACACCACTGTCGCATCCCCCCTGCCGCTTGGAGATTATGTCATCTCCGATCGCCGCCGCCAGGACCCGGAATGCTGCGCTGGGGGCAAGCCCAGCACTAAGGTAATCTGCTGGGCTGCCCCCAGCCCCCGTCCACCCCTTGTCCGGGAGGTGAATGGATGCCGCTCACAGGCATCCATTCACCTCCTCTGCTACTGCTGTCTGCAGGGTATAGCAGACAGCAGTGCAGGCTGCCTGTGCCCCCCTTCCCCGTCCAACCTGCGGACAATGCACCGCGCCCCCCCGGGGTGGCCCTTTCGGACCGCACCCGACTCGGCTGAAATGATGCGGAGGGGTTACAATGCCTTTTGTTATATTTATTGTGGCACAAACACTCTGGGAAACTGTATATAGGAAAGTAGTGTATGGCGGCGGATGCTGGGAGTAGTAGTATAAGAACTGATAGTGTTAGCAATATGGTCGTATCGTTCATTAGACCCCACCTACTGTATGTGACTGCCAAAACTGGCTTACGCTCTAGAGCAGGCATGTACAACCTGCGGCCTTCTAGCTCCTGTGAAACTACACATTCCAGCATGTCGCTGAAACAGACACGGCCATTTTCATTGGCAATTGGAATCATTATATAAGGCTTGCTAATGTAATTTAGCAGAGAATTTCACCAACCAATTTTTTTTTTATTTATTTTTTTGACAGCTGTATCCACCCAGAAAGCTACGAGCTCTCCTTAAACAGAACATTATTCCTGGTTAAAGTACCAACATCGGAGTGTACAAATTGGTTGTTTTTATTCTTGTGCCCTGCCAATTGCAGGGAGAAGGTAATAAACAATGGTAGCCTGGGTGATGCTCACACAAAAAGAATGATTTTGCTTAAACCATCCTGATTCTTAAAATGTCTGTAATTTTTTTAAATAGTCCAGACACCCAGTCGTTTGGCTATGTGCTTTGTACCAAACAGTACTCTCACACAGGTACCAGCTCTGTATGTGTACCCAGTACAGATACAAGCCTTGTACTTTGGTGTACCCAACTTGGCCTCCGAGTGAGGCAGAGACCTGTGTCACATGTAACCTCAGCATAGCATGTGACACAACACAGTAACAGCACAGCAAGAGCTGTAGGCTTTCCTCTGTATGTGTACACTGTAGCCTGTCCTCAGAGTAAGGCAGTGACCTATGTGTCACTTGTAATCTCAGCATAACATGTGGTACAACACTAACAGCAGAGCAAGAGCTGTGGACACTAACAGCACAGCAAGAGCTGTGGCTGCTGCTGCCCTTGGTATGTGTACACTGTATCTGTACACTGTAGCCTGGCCTCAGAGGAAGGCAGTGGCCTCTGTGTCACCTGTAATGGCAGCCGAGCATGTGTACTGACAGCCCAGCAAGAGATGTGGCTGCTGCTGCTGCCCTCAGTATGTGTACACTGTATCTGTACACTGTAGCCTGGCCTCAGAGTAAAGCTGGCCATACATCAGAAAGATCGATCTTAAGATCGATTGCACTCATGATTGTGTACAATTTCCCTTGAAATCCCCAGCAGTCCTTGGTGGTTTTTGGACACACAATCTACACCAGGGTTGCCGACTTATAAATGCTCCTCTCCGGGAGAAGCCCGGAGAGGAGACTTTCCTTACCCGATCGGGGGGCGGGGCTTGACTGTGACGTCATTAAGCCCCGCCCCCATTACGGATAACAGTCAAAATGACTAATCTCTATGGAGGGGGCGGGGCTAAAATGACGCGATTGTGCCATTTTAGCCCCGCCCCCTCCTCTGAGACCCGCGGATTGCGGCATTTAAATGCCGCGATTCGGGGGGCTCAGGGGGGTCCCCCAGATTCCGGGAGGATTGCCCACCCTTCCGGGGGGCCGGGAGGAGGACCCGATTTTCGGGAGACTCCCGGGAATTCCGGGAGGGTCGGCAACCCTGATCTACACACAATCGATCATATGATCAGTCATACAATCCATCTGCTGCATGATTTTGTACACAAGATGTGCACACAATCTGCATACAATCCATCATACAATCAGTCATACAATCCATCTTATGATTGATTGTATGATTTTGTACACAAGATGTGCACACAATCTGCATACAATCCATCTTACAATCAATTGAGATTGTATGATTGGGTACAATATCTTTCTGATGTATGGCCAGCTTAAGGCAGTGACCTCTGTGTCACCTGTAATGGCAGCATAGCATGTGTACTGACAGCACTGCAAGAGTCTGTGCACTGTATCTTACAATGTAACAAAACTGCAAGAGCTGAAGCTGCCCTTGTCCTCTGTATGACCCTGCTGTCTGCAAACTCTTCCCCCAAATCTGCATGTCCACTCTGACTCTGTAATAATGCTAGGGACACCATCTCTTTCTGTAAGAAATGAGGGGTACAAGGCAAAGAGACACTTGTAAGGCTTGCAAGCAGAGGCTACATAAAAATCTCCCCTTGTGGCCTCTGAGGACAAAGGGGACATCACCTCAGTGATCTGAGGAGGCCAGACAGGGCTATCCCTATGGGATGATAACCCAGGGTTAGATGCTGTCTATCACAGTGTTCTCAGATAACAGTGTAAACTGAGTTGTACCTTTCATGCAGGTTACTCTCTGCAGAGCTCTGGAGATTTCACCTGCCAATATACAGTATATACGTATACACTACACACACACAGAGAGAGAGAGAGAGAGAGAGAGAGTAGGTATAGGTAACCAGAGATAGAATCACTGGACAGGAGAGACAGTATAAGGAGATGAGCTGCCACAGGCCATAAACAACACCATGGTATATAACACAGGGGTGCTATGACCTAATTTACATACAGCCCAATACTGTCCTACTATGCTCTAAACCCCACTGTCTGATATCCCAGAACTTGGGGGAGCAGCTGCAGCCATAGATGCAGTTACTGGGAGACTAGGACATGCTGGAGCACAGGACTCCCTAGCAGCAGCAGTCAGGAGCCTCCAGCAGCATGCATGGGGGCCAAGCATATTAAAATGGCCGCCCAAGCTGCGTTTAAGCTGGGGAAGCACCTGGTCACTGGGAGCAAACCCCGCTGTACGCTCCCCACCCGGTTAGCTCCGAGTAGGGATCGTGACGCAAGCTGCATCACTCTGGGACAGAGGTCTCAGGAGCCGGGGACCCTGGCGCAAACCGCAAGCAGTGGCGATGGGGTCCCCCCGGCAGCTTCTATGGCGCGCTTTTCAGGAAAAAGACGCGCTGTTTACACCGCCCATTGCCCGGACTCCCCTGCTAGCGGGGAGCCAGGATATACATACCCTGCCTGCTGGCCGGCGGCGGTGAGGCTGTGCGGACTGAGGCGCGGCCGCATGCAGCGGCGTCCAGTCACTCTGGGACGGCGGTCCCAGGAGCCGGGGACCCCCGCGCAGACCGCGAGCAGTGGCGCTGGGGTCCCCCCGGCAGCTCCCGCGACGCAGACAGGCAGTCGGCAGAAGCTGCCTGTCTGTCCTCAATGTTAAAAGGTGTAAAAACAAACATAAATGAAATACAAATTTCTATTTGCCCTAAGAGGACAAAACTGTTGCACCCAGCTCCCCGGGCACATTCTAAGACTGCCTGGGATGGGGAAGTAGAGGGGAGGAGTCAGCCATACTTGTAAATTTCTTAAAGTGCCCATGCTCCTAGTGGTCGCCCTCTATTCCCCACTGTAACTCCAGTGCCACCTAGTGGATGAAGGAGAAAACTCTTCACTACTGTATAACCGCAGCTCACCGTTACCAATTCTAAACAGTCTCTTGTTACAGTACATCTTCAGTTGTGACACCTGTCAGTATCACACTGACCCCAGGGGTTAATAAACTGCTTTCTGTTCTACCCTGATACTAGTAAATCCCCTAAACTCCAATACTGCTCTAAAACAAACAGTCATATTTATTGTGGGTTTTATTACTGTTTTAATTCAGCTCATCCTGGAAAAGGATTTGTGGCATTGAGAAAACCTCTGCGAGTATTTATAACAGTGTCTTGAGAATAAAACATTAATCTGGTCATGTAATTATAATTATGGTCAAAATAATAGGCAAAATCAGTGCTGGTGGCTGCCAATCGTAAAATATGTGATAACAGAAGTGAATCACTTGCCTCACCACATAATTACTTTTAAGTACGATATAAACAATCAACTAAATATATATTTTTTTGGCATTTTTCAATAAAGAAACTTTTAGCCTAGTGCTGCTGTGAAAAAAATTCTGATACTCTCTCTAGGTCTGTGGGTCCCAACCTCGGTCCTCAGGACCCCCCAACAGTCTGCGTTTTCCAGGTCACCCGGCAGGTGCACTCATTATTCACTGACACATTTTAAAAGATCACAGGTGGAGCAAAGTATTTCACCTGTGATCCTGCATGGAGGCCTGGAAAATGTACACTGTTGGGGAGTCCTGATGACCGAGGTTGAGAACCACTGCTCTTGGGTGTTGGGATTTAAAAAAAGTTTGGGAACCACTGTCCTACGCCATACTAGAAAGATGTACCGAAAAAGTTACTTGCAGCCAATCAATCAGGTCTGAATCACCCTCTACATTTAGTTTTCTGTACTGTTGCTGGAAGTCTGCATACTTTTATTCAGGCAATGTATGGTTCTATCTATATGATGCTTTGAAATAAAAATCATTCTTTAAAAAAAAAAAAACCTTTCAAAAATTCTATAGACTTAATGTTCTATAGAAATATCTCACAAGAAGCATTTAGGCATAGACACGCCCATAGGTTTATTTATTTATTAACAGTTTCTTATATAGCACACACATATTTCACAGCGCTTTACAGAGAATACTTGAACATTCACATCAGTCCCTGCCCCAGTGGAGCTTACAATCTAATCACTACCACACACACACACATTCCAGGGTTAATTTTGTTGGAAGCCAATTAACCTACCAGTATATTTTTGGATTGTGGGAGGAAACTGGAGTACCAGGAGGAAACCCACGCAAGTATGGGGAGAATATACAAACTCCACACAGTTAGAGCCATGGTGGGAATCGAACCCATTACCTCAGTGCTGTGAGGCAGTAATGCTAACCATTACACCATCCGTACTGCTCCATGTGGAGTTAGACACGCCCTTTGGGCACTGTGTGACACGCCCCTTACAAAGGCGCTTGGCGCATCCTACTGTAATTTTCCTGACTGTAGTTTTCAATTGGAGGGAAGTATGTTGTAACCACAAAGAAAAGTGATCTACATCAGATTCATAGACTTGTTAATAGTACCCCTTTTATACCAAAAACGCCAGGTCGCATCTGGGTTTTTGATCCCTGCTTCAAGCCGGGTGTGACCCTGCGTTTGCACCCTTTTACACCACTGTCGCATCCCCCCTGCCGCTTGGAGATTATGTCATCTCCGATCGCCGCCGCCAGGACCCGGAATGCTGCGCTGGGGGCAAGCCCAGCACTAAGGTAATCTGCTGGGCTGCCCCTAGCCCCCGTCCACCCCTTGTCCGGGAGGTGAATGGATGCCGCTCACAGGCATCCATTCACCTCCTCTGCTACTGCTGTCTGCAGGGTATAGCAGACAGCAGTGCAGGCTGCCTGTGACCCCCCCCCAACCTGCGGACACTGCACCGCGCCCCCCCCGGGGTGGCCCTTTGGGACCGCACCCGACTCGGCTGAAATGATGCGGAGGGGTTACAATACCTTTTGTTATATTTATTGTGGCACAAACACTCTGGGAAACTGTATATAGGAAAGTAGTGTATGGCGGCGGATGCTGGGAGTAGTAGTATAAGAACTGATAGTGTTAGCAATATGGTCGTATCGTTCATTAGACCCCACCTACTGTATGTGACTGCCAAAACTGGCTTACGCTCTAGAGCAGGCATGTACAACCTGCGACCTTCTAGCTCCTGTGAAACTACACATCCCAGCATGCCTTGCCATAGTTTTAGCACTCGCTAATAGCAAAACTATGGGAAGGCATGATGGGACTTGTAGTTTCGCAACAGCCGGAGGGCCGCAGGTTGGACATGACTGCCCTAGAACAGTGGTTCCCAACCCTGGTCCTCAAGTACCCCCAACAGTGCACATTTTCCAGGTCTCCACACAGAATCACAAGTGATATAATTAGCTCCACCTGTGGATCTTTTAAAATGTGTCTGAATAATGAGTGCACCTGCTGGGTGACCTGGAAAACGTGCACTGTTGGGGGTACTTGAGGACCACGGTTGGGAACCACTGCCCTAGAATGTCATGTGCATGATCTAGGGATCCATCGTCTTGGACAGAGATAAAAGAAGAAGATTAAGAAGCATTTAGAGCAGTTTCTGTTGTTTTACAGCTGCGCTAGCATAATGCCGGGAGATGATTGCTTGGTTCTTTGTCAATATCCTCTCTGGGAGAAGCAACCGCAGGCCGCTTTCAGGGGGTGTGGCGGAACAGACTCAACATTAGACCCCGCCCCCAGCCAACTTATACTGTAATTTGGCTTCTAATTGTGGTTTTACCTAACATTTACTGACTACCGGTACTCTGACAAGGGAGCGAGCGCAAAGAAGCCCCGTGCAGGTTCGGTGGCTCATCGGGCATTTAGCAGTCGGGATTCCAATGTCGGTATAGTGACTGTCGGGGGGCATCCGGCTCTTGTTATCATCTTTGTGCTTAATTCAATCTTATCCTCATGTATGTAACCCGAGAATGGGAGGTTTATCAGCTGCATCATTATTTCTCTTTCCTCCACTAGGTGACACTGGAGAGTTACAGTGGGGAATAGAAGGGCGACCACAGGGAGCTTGGGCACTTTAGAATAAATTAACAGTGACTAACTCCTCCCCTTCTACTTCCTCTCCTAGGCAGTCTTAGCATGTGCCCTGCGGGAGCTGGGCGCATTGTTAGCTCACTCTTGGGCTTTTCTAATTTTTTCTTTATTTTTCCGGATTTTTAAGATCTACACAGGCAGATAGTCCCTGTCCCTATCTGCCTGCGACGAGGGCGCTGTTGAGGGACCGGTTGCAGCTGCTTGCAGCTTGCCTCCGGAACCTGGCTGACAGAACCACCGTTCCGGGGTCCCCGGCGCCGCTGCATGCAGCGCGCCTCGCGGACCGCAAGCCTCGGCGCGTACAGCAGCTACAGGGGTAAGTATGCCCCCGGGTCCCTGTTAGCAGGGAACCAGGTGGGATTGCTCTAAAAGCGCGTCTCAGTACTTTGAGAGTACAGCGCGGCTCAGTTCTGTGAGAGTACAGCGCGGTCAGACAGGCAGGTAGCACCCTGCCCTACCTGCCTGCAAGGGGACCACAGTAACAGAGAATCCGGTCGCCGCTGCATGCAGCGTGCCTCGCGGACTTCCTTCAGCCACAAGCATGGCAGGGATAGGTATACCCTGGCTCCCCACTAGCGGGGTAGCCAGGTAGATGCATTGGCGGTTTATCCAGCTGCAACTATAGCATAATAATAGAGTACAGTATTTTATTTTCTTTGTATACTCTATTATTATGCTATAGTTGCAGCTGGATACCAGCATTAAGATCTCCAAGGGATCCATTTGCACACTTTTGTACAGTTTGTCAGTAAGACCGCTATCCGGAGTGAAAACTTACATTCACTATCCATTTACCTAAGGGTATGTACATTCTCAGTATTGAAAAAGTAACTACTTAATTGTGTATATACTAAATTAGTAATATGGCCTTTCTCCACCACCTAGAAAGTTACCCCTGAGGAAGTCATTTTTTTTTGACGAAACGCCTTGGGAGTTTTTTCCTGATTATATCGATTCGACCAACTGACTGCATACAAGCAAAAATGTTTTTACTTTGTTTTTAAATTAATTGTATTAAATACTGTTGTACAGTGACCAATCGATATATTTTCTTGATCCTTCTGGTGGTGGATCTCCATAAAATAGTGGCGCGTCTTCTATCTTTTTTCTTCTATTCCCCACTTCCTCTGCTAACAGGGGGGACTGACAGAGTGCTGCCCAATCTACTTTATCTAGCACATTGAAAGGGTACCCCACTCTTTGTTCTATATATATATATATATATATATATATATATCCGGAAGGGCCGTCACTCTGGACTGAAGTGAGCTGAGATGTGTAGCTTGCCCCGGTGCCAGCTTTCAGAGGGCAGCCACAATGAACTGCCCACAGAATACTATGACGAAATGAATGGGCACTCGAGGACTCACAAATGCTGGTGAAATCAAAAGGCCGTGTTTATTCCATAAGTGGTCTTACAGGCGTCAACGTTTCGGGGGCCGGACCCCCGTCGTCAGGACAAAATGCAGACAGGGTGAAGTACAGAATAAAGTGCAAGTGCATGGGTATTTATAAGACATGTTAACAAATAGGCGCTAACTTACCCCCTCCCTGTAGCCGTCCCCCACGAGCATCCACAGGCCGGTTTCCGGAGTACTGCGCACAGCAGTGACGTCACCACGTTCGGCGGCGTCCAGCTGACCGCGCGTCATCACGGTCGTCATCCCGCGGTGACGTGGGTGGGCTGGGAAAGAGATTGCAGCTCACATTAGCATGAATACAAGTATCGTGCTACAGAAGTCATAAAGCAACAAAGGCATCCATACATACACAAAACTTCAGAGGATGCAAGTGAATAAAAAATGCAAAAAAACAAGTGGACATGACCATATTATGACTACATAGTGACATCTAGTGGCTAAAAATGAGAAGACATATATAATAAAAAAACGAACATTTAAAAAGGGTATACGTATAAAAAGATAACTGCGTGCGGCCCCGAATTGGAGCCGTACTGGGCAAAAGTCAAAGTGCATATGCTGGGTGAGGTGCAAACCCTATGGCGTGAGTGGTTTAAATGCAGGGAGAAATACTGAGTCCCTGCTGGGTATCTATAATAAGCAAAAACAGCCCTGTGTGGGGTGATGCAGCCAGCATCACTGTATGCGCATAGCACCAGAAGCCAGAAATTGCAACAACAGAATGCCAGCATCTTGTATATTATATGTTATCCTGGTGTGTCACCTGGACACCGATAAGGCTGGGGGACTGGTGTCACACAGTGGGATGACAAGTACCTTTAACAAGGGGGAGAGAAAAGGAAGAAGGAAGACATGATTGTGTGTTAGTGGACCAAAATGGTTACAAAAAATTATGTAGGCCAAGTGTGTCATTAAGGCCTTTAGGGTGTAGTGTGTCCATTTTGTAAATCCACTTGGACTCAAGCTGCAGAAGCTGTTTGGAACGGTTGCCACCCCGTATGTGTACCGGCACGTGGTCTATGATCTTATATTTGATCATTGCCATGTTATGTTTGGCCTTGGCGAAATGCCTGGTCACTGGTTGCTCCCCTGAGCCAGAATGAAGGGCTGCCCGTATGGCACAATCGGTCTTGCCGATGTAATGTATTCCACATGGACAATAAATGATGTAGATAACAAATTTAGTCGTGCACGTGAGGGGCCATCTGATTTAAAAAAAATTAACCCGTATAGAGATGTGCAACTTCGGTGCAAGCTGTCACGAAGCTGCATGTTGTGCAGCCTAGGCACCGGTAACAGCCCATTCTGGTGGGTCTGATTTGTCTAGAAGGGGTGTCAAAATTTGTAATCTCGGTCTTGACCAATAGGTCCTTCAAGTTTGGGCCGCGCTTGTAGCTCGGCATCAGCTTGGTGTCTTTGAACACCGGTAGCTCGGGATCCGAACGCACAATTTCCCACCAGTTTTTTACTCTGCTGGTGGTTTCTCGGCTGGCAGAGCTAAAGTCATTAACCCATGGAATACATGGCTTTATGACTTTAGGTGTTGCACCTGTGATAAGAGTGATGCGCTCACACGCCAGAGCCCTGGCCTTGGCTTTAAGTAGGCCCTGTCTGGGGTAGCCTCTGTCCTCGAACTTCTGCTGCATGATGTCCAGTTGGTGATGGGTTTCAGAGTCGGTATCAGTGATCCTGCATACTCTCAAAAACTGAGTATGGGAGACTCTCCACCGTGTTGCGTGGGTGCGAGCTGTTGTGTCTAAGTATAGTATTGCGATCTGTCGGTTTGACATACAAAGATGTGTGTGTAAATCCCAAAAATACAAATGTGTAAAAAATAGGCGTATTTCTGCCTACGAATACACCTATTTTTTACGAATCCATTTTGGTACATTTCCCCCGATGTATACATAGTATATATATACACGCTATACTGCTGTTCTGTTCTCAAAGACAACATGAAGCATATATATCACTTGTGGAGCCGATATTTATGGTACAACACGCCCCTGTAATTCTCACATTCATAGAGATCCCACAGCACATCTCCCCCATGTGTTAGAGCCTGACATCTCCGATTTACAAACATGATCATTAGCGATCAGTTTGACCATGTTATTATTGTATACAGAGATCCATATGTAACACACCCGTCCGGATCCCTGTGTTAACACCATACAATTGTCACGCTAGATGCGGTGACATCTTCTTCACATCACTTCTTAAACATTGCTCGGGCAGTAGTCCCGTGGCATCTGAAATTTACACTTCAAACTTGCACCATTTTTTAACATTGTTTTACTGTTTTAATGTAGGTTATTTATGTGCCATTTATGTGTTGTTATAGGCAGAAGCCAAACCCGGATCCTGGAGCGGAGGTTGTCATACAGAAGTGGGCGATACGGTGGGGTCACCATAGCAACCCATCTACAACAGAGGGGAGCGTGATGATGCAGTGAGGCTCCGCCCACTGACATCCGCCCGCACCGGAAGCCGCACTGGACGCAACCGGGACGCTCCACGTACGGGAATGGTGAGTATGCACATGCAGTATGTATTTAAATGTTTGCTGTGTCACCCGCACGCGTTGTACACCTTGACAAAGGGGTATCCAGTCCCCGAAACGTCGGTCACCTCCAATAAACACATTGTTAAGCCCACGGAGTGCCGCTGCCTGCTTGGATAATTCCTTAGATAGATAGATACCAGAAAGAACCCCCACTGGGGGAATAAACAGCACTCACCAGTCTGTAGTTCAATGGAGGTACAACCAGGAGGTAATCCAAAGTTTATTTTCTGCAAGAGAGATCTTCTGACGTTTCGGTCCCCGCTGGTACCTTTATCAAGGCAGCCACTGTGTCAAATAGTCGCAACTTAAATCTGTGTGGGAAGGGGGATATATAGCCTTTGAGTATAAAGAAATATAAAAATATATGATACAGCCAGTACAGGATATGGCGGGTGAGCCAGTGAGAGGGACTATAGAGAGGTAGGGCAGGGGGATCAGAGGCGGTCCTGCAGCGATGCATAACCCACAACAGAGAGAGCCGGCACCGGGAAGGGTGATCCCTGGAGAGGACAAGGGCCTGTGCAGTGCTGTGAGCTGCTGACCTGTAAGGAGCGGAGGCTGCGCAGCTGTGAGACCAGGAATGGCGCCAGGAGAGCCAGGCTCCTCCAAGTCCCCTACTGCTGCCACCTGCCAGAGGGAAGGGAACCGCGCTGCCCCCACTAGCTGCCAACCACAGGAGGAGCCCCAAACCCGGAGAGAACAGAATGATGTGTGCTGCCGAGGTGTCCTACATAGTGCCTGCCTGTGGAGGAGCCGAGAGGGTGAAGACTAGAACCTCAAGGAAGAAGGTGCTGAGGGGGTAAATTACCTGGGAGCACACCCAGCCGGAGGATTCTCCTGAAGTTGCTCCGAAGAAGATAGAGGACGCAGCAAGTGGAGACCAAGGTGCGCAGGCACCGCGAAGGACACCCGCTCTCGAGGAACCAGGACTGGAGGACATGCAAAGGACCCCTAGCTGGAGACCTGTAGAAGCCCCCTCAGTGGTGCGGAGCTGCCCGTAGAGATGCCTGCCCGAAAGTAAGTTAAGAACACGATGTAACATCAAGGACAGGAGCTGCTCAGAGGACAGGTGACAGCCCAGCGGAGGAGAGGATAGAGGAGGATCCCCAGCCTGATAGGAGCCGGGGGTGGAAGCAGAGGCCGACCCAGAACAGCACAACAGGCGGAGCAGAGGACGACCCAGCACCTCCTGCTGCAGGAGCCGAGGACACGGGACACAAGGCAGACGTCAGGCTCATGGCAGATGCTGTGCGGCTGTGGTACAGGTATATGTGCGCTGTTGTGTGTTTATGCTGGGCGTTATGGGTAATAGAGGAGGTTTCTTTTTTAGGATGTCGGTATGTGGTAGACTCGCTAGTTATAGGATGTGTAGTATGCTAGGGTTTGTGGTTATAGTGGATGTATTTGTGTATGCAGGGCACCATTTGCGGATGTACTAAAAGGATGATCACAAAAAGGGATGATCGGGATGATTGCCTGCAGTTCCTATTCGCACCACTAGATGTCACAATTTTTTTTACTTCAACTGAGAATTTGTATGTTGGACACTGGTTGTGTATCCTGGACAGTCGGTAGAATAGGTAATCAGCGCTCAGTATCATTCTGTGGAGTTTTCGTAGCTTCTTAAAAGAAGCTGTAAGCGCTGCACAGGGAGGCCAGGCAGCGTCTCCCCTGTGCACAGTGAGCTGACAGGACGCGCTTCTGTCAGCTCCTGCTGTGCTAGCAGTGTGAGGATTCACTAATGAGAATCCTCACACTGTGCCTACCTAGCTAGTGTAAAAGTTAATAAAATAATAAAAACCCTAACTAACTCTACTCCTTCGGCTGCTCCGGCAGCCCTTTAGAATAGCACCCACTCCAGTGGGCACCTAACACGAACTGAGGAGTCTGGGATGCAGTAGGAGAGGAGCCTACCCTCCAAAAGCTTTAGGATAGGTGCCTGGCTCCTGCGGACCCTCCTACATCCCAATGTGAAGCTGTGTCACCAGGACCATTGAAAGAGAAAAGTATGTGCTGCACATACTTTTTGTACTTGCTTTTCATCGCATTGTATGCACAACGCACGTACAAGGATGAATGCGATGCGTGCTATTTAAGCTCAAAATGCACGCCCGCATCGAGACGTGTATGGGCACCTTAAGTCAGAGAGAACCTGAGAATTCTGACTGGGAAGTGCAATTAACAGGTCAGATGTGGACTGCTGCTTTGAAGTTGGATATCTCCATTTCCCCAGGGCCGATTTTAAAAATGCTGGTATCCCTGGAAAAAGGGGATCCTCAGCTATCAGAGTATGGCCCTTATACACCTGGGGCCCCAGAGCAAGTGCCCATTAAGCCCATACGAAAAGACCGCCCTGGTCCCGGTTCGCTGACGTCATCCGGGGGCGATTATGCTGTGTACACACGGGGGCGATAGGGGCTGAAATAGCTGGGAATATGGTTGCTGAGCGACCATATTGCCAGTGATTGGAGTGTGCACCAGTGATAAATCGCCGGGTGCGCGCTCCCGTTTTCACAAAACGGGACACTGGGCAATATGATTGCTGATATGATTGCTAGCAATATATTGCCAGCGATCATATTGCCCCGTGTGTACGCACCTTTATTCCTAACAATTTTGCTGCACCCGTCATCTTGAAACGTGCACATGTCCCTTTGTTGATGAATTTACAAGACTGCCTAATTAGAGCAATAATTGATATTTGCGTGGAGATTAATAACAGTATTACAGACACACATGCTATGACCGATAACACACACGTAACAGACTTATTTTAATTTTTTTTCTAATGCACTTTATTTCACATTTATCACTTTTCACTTATGTTTTTAATATTTCGCTGTCCTTAATAAATGATTCAATAAACATCATGTTTTAGCCAATTCTCTGTTTCTTGGGTCACTTTATTAATGTACCTATAACATTAATCAGAACATTAATATATGCTAACCTAGATTGCCCCTTGTAGGAATACTTTATCTTTCTTTGCTTCCAAGTCTAATACATATTCCTGGGTGCGCCTCCCCCATTACCAATTGATACTTAATATAGTAATGCAGGGGTGAGATAGCTATACCAATTACAGGCCGTTCGGATTGATAGCCTCTATCTATTAACCTGTATCAGCGATATCAGATGGTCGACAGTCATCAGGTCGACATACTGCAAAGTCGACATGGGTCTAGGTCGACAGGTCATTAGGTCAACATGGTCTAGGTCGACTGGGTTTTTCACTGGATTTTTGGGGGGTTTTTTGAGCCGACATGTGCCGACAGGCGGAATTTCATGCCCTACCATCCACTAGGGCAGGCGTTCCCAACCACGGTCCTCAAGGCACACCAACAGTGCAGGTTTTAGTGATATCCAGGCTTCAGCACAGATGGATTAATCCAAATCACAGGTACTAATTAAGTCACCTGTGCTCAAGCCTGGATATCATTAAAACCTGTACTGTTGGTGTGCCTTGAGGACCGTGGTTGGGAACGCCTGCACTAGGGTGCGGTGGGAGAATAACATAGAGTGCCAAGCACAGCCAGACATGCGAGGGGATGCGGTGCACTTAATCCTGTGTCCATGTTGACTGTGTCGGCATTCGGGTAAAAAAAAAAGTACAAAACCCCATGTTGAGCTAGACCAGTGGTAGCCAACCCTAGCCTTCGAGAGCTACCAACAGTTCACATTTTACAGACAACCTAGCTGCTGCACAGCTGCACTCATTAATCACTGGCACATTTTAAAAGATACAGATGGAGCTAATTAGCTCACTTGTGATTCTGTGAGGAGACCTGCAAAACATGCACTGTTGGTAGCTCTCGAGGACTAGGGTTGGCTACCCCAGAGCTAGACCATTTTGACCTAATGCTTTTTTGGACCAAATGACCTGTTGACCTTGACCCATGTCGACCTTGCAGTATGTTGACCTAATGACTGTCGACAATCTTTAGGTCGACCATATGATCCTTACCTGTTTCAGCAAGGGGTGTGAGGCCAATTTCTCTCCTGGGAATGGAGAAATATCTGTGTTTAGAGCCAGACTAGAATCACGTCTGCCCGCAGACAATAGATCGGGTATCATTTTTTTATTTTTTTTTATGTATGTTTGACAAAGGCCATACACTTCACTGGAGGCGAAGATCCGCAGACGAAGGCCAGAGCATACAGCTAATTGCTGCCGATCCTACTATTAAAAAAGAAAAAGGAATGTATTGTATACACAGAACATCGAACATGCCTTCCAACTTTTACCAATAGATCAGTGGGACCTGCATGCAGCTGGCCCTGGAAAGGGGCGGGGCTATGTGCAACGGGGGCGGGACCGGGCATCGAGGCCCCGGGTTTTCCATCCTCTTTGCCAGCGTACCCAGCCCCGTCTCTCCTTGCTGCGCACGGCACCTATCCAGCAATCACCGGCTGCTCCACAAAGCAGAGCAGCCATGATCACCTCCCCTCAAGGGACATCAGGGCAGGCTCCAAATAGCGGGACCATACCACTGTAATCAGGACAGTTGGGAGGAATGCTATAAATACATTATCATGTAGCGCCTATTATTCCTGTTGTCCGACTCTACCTGTATGACTACATGTGAAGGAAAACACAGAGGCTGCTTCTTTTGCCCAACGTTTGGGAATTTATGATATTTTAGTTTTCGGAACTTGTCTCCTGTCCTACATAACAGTTTATAGACGCTGTGACCAGGGGTGAGGGTCATTAAGTCGACAGTAATTAGATCTTTTGGTCGGCAGTGAAAAGGTCTACATATGAAAAACATCGACCTGGTTTAAATTGATGCTGAAAACGGTCGACACAATCCAAAAGGCTGCATGAAAAAGGTCAACACAGGAATAGGTCGACATGAGTTATTAAAGAAAATTGTGTATGTGGAAATCTGCTGACACGGGCACTGTATAAGTGTACAGCGACACGGACACACAGCTCCAATTTCTATTCACTTTTTTCTTAATGCACTTTTTTAATTTTAACCTATTTTGCTGTTTTGTGCCAATGAATAAACTGTATATTTAGAACAATTGGTCTGTACACAGACTCCGTCCTGCCCCCACTTAAAGTTATTCCTCCTGGTTATATATGGTGGCTAATTATTAATATTATGTAGTTTGAGCAGAAAATATTGTGGTATCAGTGGATGAGTCAAAAACTCAGGCTGCTCCCGGATCCGAAGGCGCTACACCCCACGCCCCTGAAACAGCAGACACTGGAGGAGGATTCAAACCCGTGGTGGCTCAGCCTGAGTGGCTGTCCCAGACGCTGAACTAACGGTACACGCCACTGTACCAGCCACTCATACACGGACTGTTCGTGTATCTCGTAGCTACAATGCAGTGACGTCATTCACGCTGTGCCGCACCATCGCCACCTATTGGCAGCTGCTGGAACTACACCTGGCACATAATGCATCGTCATCACTGCTGCTCCCCCTACATGAGCACTCTGCCGGCTGTTCTGATGGAGGCAGTCACTGACTGGGACGCCATGCCCCTGCGTAGAAGAAGCGGCTGGTAAGTGCACATGTGCAGAACACCCCCTGAGCATTGAGCAACCTGTGGGTGAGGACTGGAGCTCAGTCTGTATGTTGGTCATGTATGTGACTCCCACAGGGCTGCTGCATGGTGCTCCTGGGGATATCTATGTGTATGGGCATACCAGTGTATCCTCAGCAGCGCTACTCTATGGCTCAGGTTGTAATATCTCAGCCCCAGTGCTGTCTGCATTATTATACACTGTATATTATCTATCTGCTTTCCCAAAGTGTGACACAGGTGTATATAGACCAGATTATAATCTATGGGAAGCCTCTGTGTGTATACCATATGTTCTCTCTCTGCTGCAGTAGCTATGCGCGCTTTGCTATGTTCTATGATAATAAACACATGTGAGTGTAATGGTAAATATGTGCCCGGCATGCCAATGTGGTGAGATACAGGTGAGCCAAACCGTACTGGCTAGCAAACTGCACGTAGCCATTAGTGCAGATGTAGGATAACTGGGCATACTGTATATAGGCTGGGATCACTGCTGCGTTCAGGTGACACCAAGTACATGTCACCCGCCGGGATTGCTTGCTGGATGGTTATACAGGGATTATTGTCACATTAGTTATACTGTAGTCTAAAGTGTATACTGTATTATCTACCATCCTAATGGGGCATACACACAGGGGGCGGGATGTACTAAAGGGAAAATGTGATAAAACGGGGGTTTTACCGCATTTTCCTATGTACCATTATCCGTCCGCCCCATCTCCGCCTGGCAGGGTCTCTCAACCTCTGGGTGGCGATACCCTATAGATGCCTATGGGCTTCTATCGCCGCCCGCCGTCCTTGCGACCCATCCTCCATCGATCTACTCCTCCCTTAGCAGGTGTCACAGCCGGGAGGACATCCGGCTGTAGGGAGGAGGAGGAGAGGCAGGGGGACACTGACAGCCGCCAGGATGTGACGGAGACCCCCGCACACCACATTACAGGTATCGCGGGGGTCTCCGTCACCACAACCCGATGCTAGCCGCATATGTTAGTACATATGCGGTAGCATCGCGGCGGCTGGCGATTTACATTAATACATCCCGCCCAGGGGAATATGAGGCTTATTTCTAAGTGATCTGACTAGATCGCTTAGAAATGAAAAAAGGATCACTCCACGTGTATACCCTCTGGTGATGACGATTGCGCGGTCCCGCGCGTCGCTGTTGCCTGACTAGATTTACACTGCATCCAGTTATAAATCTAGTCATCGCCAGTGTTCTCACACCAGAGAACACTGGCGATGACAGATTGTTCAGCACACAATGCTGAGCCATCTGTGCTTAACTGCAAACTTAGCACAGAGGCTCACTTGCACTGTGTGTGCACAGCTTTAGGGATGGACGTCTTTGCAATTGATGACAATAGTGCATACACACTATTGTGCAATGGATGACCATCAATGTTTTTACCTATTGATGGTGATCCATTTTCTTTGACTGATTGGATTGTGGGCCAATCAAAACATGTAGGCGGTGCTTCATGAGTGTTGGGGCAGAGCTATGCTGGTGGTAAGGGTTGCTGGTCTTACTGTACTGCATATTAAAATAATAATAATAAAAAATATATATATAATTTATGTAAGGTGCTAAACAACATATAATGGTGATTCAATTGTTTTGTGCACCCGTAGCTCTTGCCTAATGTAGTGGGAGCTAAAGAATTGTTCGCAGCACTTGCCCTGGTCTTGTTGGCTGCATTTTTGCGCCCTAAATAAACTAGATGCAGCTTATTGCCCTACTGTGCGCGAAGGGTGCGAGGAGAAATCCAGGTGACGTGCAGCCTGGGAGTCGGGTCACCAAACAATTGACTTTGATTTTAAAGCTCGTTTGTCACTGAGCGCCCTTTAGCTGTTTTGAAACTACACATCCCAGCATGCCTTGCCATAGTTTTAGTATTCCCTAATAGCAGAACTGTGGCAAGGCATGATGGGACTTGCAGTTTCACAACAGCTGGCGGGCCATAGTTTGGACATGATTGGTGTATTGGGTTCGTTAGCTGTTCACTAGCCTTTTGCACAAACCACTTTGGCACATATGGAGATGTAATCTCTTTATTAGTCTTTTTATTAGTCTTGCACTCTACTATTACATATAATGCATGCCTTGACACCGTTTCACCGTTCGTGACACCCAAAATGTCGTTAAAATATTTGTTCCAACCAGATTGTTGCTCGGAAAATGTCCAAACTTTTTTTATTTCTTTACATTTTTGAAATACACAAAAAAGGGATTTTTGTAAGAACTTACCGTTCGAATCCCTTTCTCTGATATGGTCCTGGTGACACAGCTCAACACTGGGATGTAGGAGGGTCCGAAGGAGCCAGGCACCTATCCTAAATCTTTTAGAGGGTAGGCTCCTCCCATACTGCATCCCGGACTCTTCAGTTCAATCTTTCAAAGCCACTGGAATACATTAACTCAGTACAAACGCCTGCACATATTATATGCACATTTTTTAACAATAACTGTTACTTTAACCAATTAAACATGAACATCATGAACACTGGCATACTTACTGAGCGTAAGGGAGGGATCGCTGTGTCACCAGGACCATATCAGAGAAAGGGATTCGAACGGTAAGTTCTTACAAAAATCCCTTTTTCTCTTTCAATGGTCCTGGTGACACAGCTCAACACTGGGACGTTCCAGAGCCGGTCCTTTGTGTGGGTACGCTCAGGTCTGCAGCTCTCATCACTGCTCGCCCGAATGATGCGTCCTCCGACGCGAACTCATGGAACCTATAGAATTTGGCAAAGGTATGAACAGATGACCAAGTGGCAGCCCTGCAAACCTGCTCAGCTGTTGCCCCATGTCGAACCGCCCAAGAGGTGGCAACTGACCTGGTGGTATGCGCATTTATCCTTGCCGGAACAGGCCTTCCAACTTTAGTGTATGCAAAAGCTATCACAGAGCGCAACCACCTAGCAATGGTCTGCTTAGATGCCGGCCAACCAATCTTGTGTATGTCATACAACACTAACAAGGTGTCAGTCTTTCTGACACTCTTAACTCTGTCCACATAAATGCGTAATGCACACACAACATCCAAATTCCTCAATTTGTCCCTTTTTCTAGAACCCTCTGGGGGTTGAAACACAGGTAGAACTATCTCCTGGTTTAGATGGAAAGCAGAGACTACTTTTGGTAAAAACTGAGGTACCGTCCGAAGAACTGCCCTATCCTCATGAAATATCAAGAAAGGAGACTTGCATGACAATGCTCCTAACTCTGACACCCTCTTCGCTGATGCCACTGCCAACAAGAATACCAGCTTCCATGTGAGAAACTTAAGGTCCGCCGACCTTAATGGTTCAAAAGGTGCCTTCTGAGGCGAGAGAGAGAGAGAGGGTGAGGCGAGAGAGAGAGAGAGGGTGAGGCGAGAGAGAGAGAGAGAGGGTGAGGCGAGAGAGAGAGAGAGGGTGAGGCGAGAGAGAGAGAGAGAGGGTGAGGCGAGAGAGAGAGAGGGTGAGGCGAGAGAGAGAGAGAGGGTGAGGCGAGAGAGAGAGAGAGAGAGAGAGAGAGAGAGGGGGGTGAGGCGAGAGAGAGAGGGTGAGGCGAGAGAGAGAGAGAGAGAGGGTGAGGCGAGAGAGAGAGTGGAGAGAGAGGGTGGAGAGAGAGAGAGGAGAGAGAGAGAGGGTGGAGAGAGAGAGGGAGAGAGAGAGAGGGTGGAGAGAGAGAGAGGGTGGAGAGAGAGAGAGAGAGGGTGGAGAGAGAGAGAGAGAGGGTGGAGAGAGAGAAAGAGAAAAGGAGAGGGGGTGTGGAGGAGGGGAAGTGAAGGAGAGGAGGGGGGAGTGGAGGAGCAGAGAAGGGGAGGGGGTGCGGAGTATAGGAGGTGAGCAGGAGGGAAGCGAGAGGAGGAGGGGAAGCAGAAGAGGAAGGGGAGCTGAGGAGTGAGAGGAAAAAAGAAAGGAAAGTAGGGGAGGGGGTGAGGAGTATTGGAAGCAAAGAAAGGAGGGGGAAACAGGAAAGGAGGAGGGGGAGCGGAGGAGGTGGTTGGGGAGCTGAGGAGGAGGGGAGAACAGAGAGCAGGAGCAGACAAGAAGAGGGGGAGAGGAGGAGGAGAGGAGGCATGGAGGAGGTGCAGAGAAGGGAGCGCAGTGCAAGCTGGTGCTGGGTACCTCCTGTGACAATCAGCAGCGATGGTAGCGATGATTTTGCTGCCCCTGCTCCTGGGCAGACTGGGTCTGCTGCACTTTCTCTTCTTCTGTGCTAGTCATCTCTTCCTGCTCCATCTCCCCGGCGCTGGGTCTTCTCTTCCTGTACCCCAGCACAGGTTCACTGGCAGTCAGAGAGAGAAAAGTGTGGGGAAATTGGTGAGGAGAGCAAAAGAGGGGAAAGGGAGAGCTGGGGAGAGGAGGAGGGAAGGAGGAGAGGGATCAGAGAAGAAGGAGCAAAGGAGTGGAAGAGGGGGATCCGAGAAGGAGCAAAGGAGTGGAGGAGGAGAGAAGCGGACATGTAGAGAAGTAGC